>NC_138524.1:45619464-45629464 GCF_000230855.2 Cajanus cajan | reverse complement strand
GCTGTGAGTGCTGTCTCTCCAGGCTTAGCTTCACTCTTTGTTCGAGCCGGAAGCTAAGTACCCTTGTGACAACGGTAGCAGTGTGAGTTTCGCCTCTCCAGGCTTAGTTTCGCTCTTTGTTCGAGCCGGAAACTAAGCACCTTTGCGACGACGGTGAGCAGTGTGAGTTTTCGCCTCTCCAGGCTTAGTCTCGCTCTTTGTTCGAGCCGGAAACTAAGCACCTTTGTGACGACGGTGAGCAGTGTGAGTTTCGCCTCTCCAGGCTTTGCTTTGCTTGCTGCCCAAGCTGGAAGCTGTGAGTACCGCCTCTCCAGGCTTAGCTTCACTCTTTGTTTGAGCCGGAAGCTAAGTACCCTTGTGACGACGGTGAGCAGTGTGAGTTTCGCCTCTCCAGGCTTTGCTTTGCTTGCTGCCCAAGCTGGAAGCTGTGAGTACCGCCTCTCCAGGCTTAGCTTCACTCTTTGTTTGAGCCGGAAGCTAAGTACCCTTGTGACGACGGTGAGCAGTGTGTACCTCCTTTCCAGAGATAGCTTCGCTCATTGCTCGAGCCGGAAGCTGCATACCTCCGTGTTTGTGACAACGGGGTAGCGTGAATATCTCCTTTCCAGGGATTTGTGATGATTTTGTCTCCACAGTCCACGATGCTGCGTCGACGGTTGTTTTTGATTTTTGTGCCATTGAGGGCTGGATAACGCAGGGATCCGTCTAGGGGATGTGCAGTTACTCATAGGTTCTTGTGTCCCAACTTTCCATTGCGTAGTTGGTGCCCACTGGGGAATTTCTGATTCCTTAGGGGTGCAGACACGAAGATGCTTTTTCTGAGATGAGCAGTGCCTTATGATTGGCTGACGTCCTTTGGACGTTGGTGGAGTATCCCGGTTATCCTTATTCGGGTATCTCTTTTTGATTTTCTGATTTTTGCTGCCTCCGTGTAGGCTGTTATCCGCTGGGGATTCTGGATGTTGATTTTGTCTCCACAGTCCACGATGCTGCTTCGACGATTGTTTTTGATTTTTGTGCCACTGAGGGCTGGATAACGCAGGGATCCGTCTAGGGGATGTGCAGTCATTCACAGGTTTTTGTGCCCCAACTTGCATTGCTTAGTTGGTACCCATGGGGAATTTCTGACTCCTTGGGGTGTAGACACAGATGCTCTCTCTTTGAGTTGAGCGATGCCTTATGCTTGGCTGTCGTCCTTTCGACGTAAGTGGAGTATCCCGGTTGTCCTTATTCGGGTGTCTCTTTTGATTTTCTGATCTTTGTAGCCTCTGTGTAGGCTGTTATCCACTAGGGGATCCTGTCATTCATTTCTTGACTGGCCTCTTCTGTTAGGCAGATAATCTTGATGTTCGATGTTTGGCTGGGCGCCAAATTCCGCTTGGGGAATTTTATTAATCTTTTTGATTTTCTTCTCCTTTTGTAGGGATGCCTCTTGAGTAGGCGATCGTCCACTGGGGATTGATTTTGATTGGCCTCTTCTGTTAGGCGGATTTTCTCAATGTTCATTGTCTGGCTGATAGCCGAATTCCACTTGGGGAATAGTTTATTGATCTTTTGATTTTCTTCTCCTTTTGTAGGGATGCCTCTTGAGTAGGCGATCATCCACTGGGGATTCTGGATTTTGTCTCCACAGTCCACGATGCTGCTTCGACGATTGTTTTTGATTTCGTGCCGCTGAGGGCTGGATAACGCAGGGATCCGTCTAGGGGATGTGCAGTCATTCATAGGTTTTTGTGCCCCAACTTGCATTGCTTAGTTGGTACCCATGGGGAATTTCTAACTCCTTGGGGTGTAGACACATATGCTCTCTCTTTGAGTTGAGCAATGCCTTATGTTTGGCTGACGTCCTTTGGACGTTGGTGGAGTATCCCGGTTATCCTTATTCGGGTAACTCTTTTTAATTTTTGGATTTTGTTGCCTCTGTGTAGGCTGTTATCCGCCAGGGGATTTTGTCATTGGTTTTGATTAGCCTCTTCTGTTAGGCATATCACCTTGATGTTCAATGATTGGCTGAGAGCCAGATTCCACTTGGGGAATGATTATTGATCTTTTTATGTTTTTTCCTTTTGAAGGAGTGCCTCTTATGTAGGCGACTGGGGATTTGAAGTTCAGTGTTTGGCTGAGTGCCAGATTCCGCTTGGGGAATACTTATTGATATTTTTGATTTTTTCTCTTTTTGCAGGGATGCCTCTGAGTAGGCGATTGGGGAATGAGGGATCTTATGTATCCCAGAGTATTATTTAGGAAGCCTCTGCAGGCTTAGCCTCACTCAACACTTGAGTTGGAGAGCTATCTTCACTGAGGAAGTTTTAGTCCTTTGACTTGGATATTCTGCTCGGGAGATCGTACTTCCATTGGGAATTTTGTCGATTTTGCTTTGATAGTTCTCGCTGGGGATTTGTTTTGAGCGCGAGCTGAGGTTTCTCTGGGGGAGTATTATTTCTGCGAGCCTCTCCAGGCTCATTTATTCTGTACAGTTGGGAAGTATTATTTCTGCAAGCCTCTCCAGGCTTTAGTTATTCTGAGGGAGTATTATTTCTGCAAGCCTCTCCAGGCTCAGTTATGATGAAGGAGTATTATTTCGGCAAGCCTCTCCAGGCTCAATTATTTTAAGAGAGTATTATTTCGGCGAGCCTCTCCAGGCTCAATTATTCTGTATGGTCAGAGAGTATTGTTTCGGCGAGCCTCTCCAGGCTCAATTATTTTGAGAGAGTATTATTTCGGCGAGCCTCTCCAGGCTCAGTTATTCTGTGCAATCTTTTTGTTGGATTTTCTATATCCTTGCCTTTTTCATTTTCGGCTTTTTCTGTATTTTGCCTTTTCTTCTGATTTGGCTTTTTCTGTATTTTGCCTTTTTTATGTTTTTGGCTTTTGCTGTACAGAAATTAAAAGTGCTAAAGAAATTAAATTCAGTTATTATGAGAGAGTATTATTTCGGCGAGCCTCTCCAGGCTCAGTTATTCTTGAAGGAGTATTATTTCGACAAGCCTCTCCAGGCTCAGTTATTCTGTATGACGCTGTTGATTTTCTGAATCTTTGCATTTTGTTTGCTGCTGTCATACACAAGCAATTTTCTATTTTTCTATTTTATGCGGTTGCCTCATGATAAGGTCTTTGAATGTGCAACTAATGTGTGTGTGATGCACAAATGCAATACAATTTTTTATTTTTGTTCATTTATTTAGAAAAGTGAGTGGCTCTCCCTATCCTCTTCTTCTTGGAGGACTTTCCGTCATTGACGCGAGGGAGTATTTTTATGAGCCTTTATGCAGGAGATTTATGGATTTTATAGGAACCCCTCCAATTTTCTTTATTTGACCGATTATTAAGACAGTTTCGTACAATTTTTGAAACATCAATTTAGAGGCATAATCACATGGTCAAGAGAGAAAAGAAATGAATAGATATTTTTATTGATATTCACAAGTGTTTTTACAGAAAGATATACAGAAGGAAATTTCTGAAGAATGGTTGGCCAAGGTAGGTTATACATTTTTGGCTTAAACAATTATATCTGTAATTGTCGCTCTTCCCGTTCCCTTAATCGCTTCGGGTGAGATGCCTGAGCCAGGAGTGTAGATGCTGCAAGACGCTCGCTTCTAGAAGATAATCACTTGAACCGCCTTTTGGTTTTCGATTCAAGTGACCGTTGCTTGCTTTGCTTTTACATCTTATTCTTTTGCCCCTAACTTTTGCCTAGGACGTATCCTAGCGGGGATAATTTTGCCTTTGTTTTGCCTAGTACCCTTGTACTGGCGGGCTTTTTGTTTTGCCCTAACTTTTGCCTAGGATGCCCTTTTTCGGGTTTTCATCCTAGCGGGCTTATGCAAGCAACGTCTTCAAGCATAATACTTCTTTACCACGTCAGCGTTGACTGGGTATCGAAGTTCTTCTCCGTCCATGTCTGTGAGAATCAATGCTCCTCCGGAGAAGGCTCGCTTCACGACGTATGGTCCTTCGTAATTTGGGGCCCACTTTCCGATTTTGTCCTTTTGAGTTGGTAGCAATTTCTTCATCACCAGCTCTCCCTCATGGTAGATTCGAGGATGGACTTTCTTGTCGAAAGCCTTTTTGATCTTCCTTTGGTAGGCTTGACCATGGCATATGGCGTTCAGTCGTTTTTCTTCGATAAGGTTCAATTGGTCGTATCGACTTTGAACCCATTCTGCCTCGGAAAGTTTTGCTTCCATGATTACTCTCAGAGAAGGTATCTCGACTTCAACCGGCAGAACTGCCTCCATTCCATAAACAAGGGAGAATGGAGTAGCTCCTGTGGATGTACGTACTGAAGTCCTATAACCATGGAGAGCGAAGGGTAGCATCTCATGCCAGTCTTTGAATGAGACAACCATCTTTTGTACTATCTTCTTGATATTCTTATTGGCTGCCTCGACTGCCCCATTCATCTTTGGTCGATATGGGGAAGAGTTGTGATGCTGAATTTTGAACTCTTTGCACAGTTCTTCCACCATCTTATTGTTCAAATTGGATCCATTATCAGTGATGATTTTGTCGGGAATACCGTATCTGCATATGATATTCTTTCTGATGAAGGATGTTACCACCTTTCGGGTCACATGAGCATACGATGCCGCTTCTACCCATTTGGTGAAATAGTCAATGGCCACAAGGATGAACCTATGTCCATTGGATGCCTTTGGCTCGATGGGTCCAATAACATCCATGCCCCACATTGCGAATGGCCATGGTGAAGCCAACACATTGAGTGGCGTTGGTGGGACATGAATGTTGTCGGCGTATGCTTGACACTTGTGGCATTTCCGGACGTATTGGTAACAATCCCTTTCAATGGTCGACCAATAATATCCTGCTCTGAGGATTTTCTTAGTCATTGCAGGCCCGGGAATATGGGTACCGAAAACCCCCTCATGTATTTCTTTGATTACATTTTGAGCTTCGACTTGGTCTATGCACCTCAACAGGACCGAGTCATAATTCTTTTTGTAGAGGGTTCCTCCAATCAACAGAAATCCCATGGCCCTTCTTCGAATATGCTTTTTATCATTATCGCTAGCCATATCAGGATATTCCCCTTTTGACAGATATTGTTTGATGTCATGGAACCATGGATGATCATCAACAGCTTCATCTATCAGTAGGCAGAACGCTTGCTTATCGTGCCGCCGGATATTGATGATGGGCATTTCATGCTCCTTATCCAAGGCGAACATCGATGATAGTGTAGCAAGGGCGTCAGCGAACTGATTTTCCTCCCTTGGGATATATTCAAAGACGACATTTTGAAAGAATTGTGTCAAGTCTTTGATATGCTCAACATATGGTATCAGCTTAGGATTTCGGACTTCCCATTCACCTCGCAGTTGGTGGATGACTAAAGCCGAATCTCCAAATACTTTGAGCTTTAGGATACCATTGTTGATTGCTGCTTGGATTCCTAACGCGCAAGCCTCGTATTCGGCCATGTTATTTGTACAGTCGAAGTTGAGTCTTGCCGTTAAGGGGATATGCTTTCCTTGTGGGGAGATTAATACTGTTCCAATCCCCTGTCCAAGCATGTTGGAGGCTCCATCAAAATACATGGTCCACGTATCATCCTTAGGATCTTCATGTTGTAAATGCATTATATCCTCATCGGGGAAATCATCCTGAAGGGATTGATAGTCATTGGTCGGCCCGTGTGCTAGGTAATCAGCTAGGGTACTACCCTTGATGGCCTTTTGTGTGACATGTATGATGTCAAATTCTGATAATTGCACTTGCCATCGGGCAATCTTCCCAGTGATTATCGGTTTGTCGAACACGTACTTAATTGGGTCCATTTTGGAAACCAACCAAGTAGTATGCCTAATCATATACTGCCTGAGCCGTTGTGTTGCCCATGCTAACGCACAGCACGTCTTTTCTAGTGGCGTGTAGCGGGTTTCATAATCAAGGAACTTTTTGCTCAGGTAGTAGATGGCTTGTTCTTTCTTCTTTGTTTCATCTTGTTGTCCTAGCACAGCTCCCATGGACTCATCAAGTACCGTTAGATAGAGGATTAATGGTCTTCCCTCGACAGGTGGCACCAACACTGGTGGATTGGCCAAACACTGTTTGATCTTATCGAAAGCTTGTTGACAATTCTCATCCCAAGATTCGGAATGATTTTTGCGCAACAGCTTGAATATTGGCTTGCACGTGTCAGTCAACTGTGCGATGAACCTTGCGACGTAGTTCACCCTGCCGAGGAATCTTCTAATTTCTTTCTCAGTTTTAGGAGGAGGCATTTCCATTATTGCCTTTACTTTATCGGGGTCCACCTCTATGCCTTTTTCACTGACGATGAACCCGAGAAGCTTACCCGACCGAACTCCGAAAGTACACTTAGCCGGGTTTAGCTTAAGCTGATACTTACGAAGCCGATTGAATAATTTTCTCAAATATTGGATGTGGTCCATCTCGTCTTTTGACTTTGCGATCATGTCATCCACGTATACTTCAATTTCTTTGTGGATCATATCGTGGAATAGCGTCACCATCGCTCGTTGGTAGGTGGCACCCGCATTTTTAAGTCCAAAAGGCATCACCCTGTAGCAGAAAGTGCCCCAGGGTGTAATGAAAGAAGTTTTCTCGCGGTCTTCTATATTCATCTTGATTTGATTATACCCCGAGTATCCATCCATAAAGGAATAGAGTGTGTTTGTGGCGGTGTGATCCACAAGTGTATCGATGTGGGGCAAGGGAAAATCGTCCTTTGGACTGGCACGATTCAAATCCCTATAATCAACACACACTCTAACCTTCCCATTCTTTTTGATGACTGGCACAATGTTAGCCAGCCATTCGGGATACTGGGATACAACCAAGAATCCCGCGTCCAATTGTTTTTCTACCTCCTCCTTAATCTTTAAGGACCATTCGGGCTTGATTCGTCGAAGCTTTTGCTTAATGGGTCGAAACCCCTCTTTTAATGACAACTTGTGTTCGACGATGTTGGAGTCCAAACCGGGCATATCATGGTACGACCATGCAAATACGTCCTTGTATTCCCTCAATAGTTGGATCAATTGTGCTTTTATTTCATCACTGCTACGGGTCCCAATGTTGACCTCTTGCAACTTTTGACCCTGCCCCAAATTTACGGTCTCCAATTTCTCTTGATATGGTTGGAGTAGACGAGCTTCTTGATCTAGCAGTCTTTGCAGATCCGGAGAGATGGTCTCCTCATCACTGTCCAACCCAACCCATTCATCCTCGGCTTTCGGATCCCAGTCAGAACGAGCAATCACAGACATAATTATTTATTGGTTCTGTTTAGGTTTAGAGTTTATTAATATTAATGAGAGAGAGAGAATAGAACAAAATGAGAGAATAATGTGTGAAAGATGCCTCTTTATTGATATATGTATGTAAAACTGTACAAAACCCTTTATTTACATGAAAAGGTCCTCATGATCTCGGGTACTGATCATGAGTCCCTAAAAGAAAAAATATGGAGGGGCCCTATCATGGCTTGCCCTTCTCTCTACTCCTGCTGCGGTAGAGGATTCTTGCTTACGTCGGGCGCCGTCGAATCGAAAGTGACCCACCCAGCATCGATAAGGTCTTGGACCTTATACTTGAGAGCTCTGCAGTTCTCCGTTGAATGCCCTGGTGCCCCCGAATGGTATAGACATTTGTCTTGTGGATTGTACCAATCGGGGTAAGGTGGATTCACTTTCTTTGGTGGAATGTAAGCTATAAGACGCGCCTCTACTAGCTTCGGCAGGAGATCGCTATAAGTGGTCGGAAGTTTATCAAACTTCTTCACAGAGTTGTTTTGCGATTTGCCTGACTTCGAAGCGGAAGAAGATGGAGAAATGGTTACAGCGTTGACTCCTCCTTCTTTCTTCTTCCCGAAGGCCTTCTTAGCTTCATATGGTTGGGAAGGCTTAGCCAGCTTCCCACTTTTTAGTCCTTGTTCCACCCTTTCTCCAATGGTGATGATGTCCGAGAAGAGTGTCGTTGTGTTCCCTATCATTTTATCGTAATAGGGACCAGTCAACGAGTTGATGAATAAGGACACCGTCTCCTTATCCGACAGCGGGGGCTCTATCTGTGCCGCCAACTCCCTCCAACGTTGGGCGTACGCCTTGAAGGATTCATCGTTCTTTTTACTCAAGGCTTGAAGATCGGACCTATCGGGTGTTAGGTCGATGTTGTATTTATAGCGCTTGAGAAAGGCGTCGGCCAACTGCCTCCATGTATGTACTAGATTTCCATTTAGCTGCATATACCAGTTGAGTGCAGTTTCTGCCAAGCTTTCTTGAAAGCAGTGGATCAAGAGTTTTTCATTTGTGGCATATGCAGCCATCTTGCGACAGTACATGGTGAGATGACTTTTGGGGCAAGTCGATCCCACGTACTTTGGAAAATCCGGCACTTTAAATTTAGGAGGGAATTGAATGTCCCTCACTAAGCACATGTCGGCGGCATCTTTGATGTCAAAATCATGCCCCTCCATAGCCCTCAACCGATCCTCTAGGGCGTGGAATTGTTCTTTTGAAACCTCGGGCTCTTTGATTACAATTCCAGCCCCTATAGGTATAGCGTGTGGAGGATCTTCTTCATGCCCTTCCTCCTCTCCCTCATGATGGGACCCATGATCACTGTGATGAGATCCATGGATGTTGTGATGACGCATGAGTTCCATCATTTGCGCCATTTGGTCTTTAAGTTGTGAAAGCTCGGTTGTGAGCTTTTTGTTTTGCTCCTCCAATGCTTCCATTTTCTTGATCTTCTTTGCGCGTGTGAGGACAGAGAGATGACCAGCCACTTTCTAAAATGAATTTTTTTAATCTAATTAGTTTATTCATGAATACGCTCTTGACATGAGCTTGATAACCCTCCATTTTTAAGGCGCTGCCTTTTTAAAACAGAGTGTTACTACCCTCCTTGACTTATGATCTCTCCTCAACGGAGAATCTCGATAATTATGGGTCTCTTTTACTCATGTCAAGAGGTATTGGTGAACCTAGAATGCATGGTTTATGAGGATGCATGATATCTTTATTGGTAATGATGCACATGCTCCTCACTTTTATTATATTTTTACACATGGTCTTTCCTCTCATGTCATGGTATTTTCATGCATGGGGATTATTCTTAGACCTTATCACGAGGTTTATTTTTAATGCACAAACAATTGCACATAAGCATTTACACAAACAATTCACTCATCCACGAACAGTCACGAGCGAATCACGAGGTAGGGGTCTCCTGCAGAAAAGTGCATATTCAAGGAGGTTCTAACTGTTCTCACTTGGTCAAAGGCCCCCAAGGTGCCCCCATTATAGGGACCCAATTCCTCTCATCGTAGGTCGATGGAAAGCTCCAACGCACCGTCGGACTCAAGTTCATGGTTATCACCTTGAGTGATGTTTTCCGACAACGGTCTACGGGCACCTATAGACCCATTCGACAACCGGCCGTACTAACATCCACTCCCTATGGTTAATCACTCATGCCCCCGGGTATAGAGGGAACTGTTGTGTGCAAAGGTTTGTGTGCAGTTTTTATTTCAAACAATTGCGGAATTTAAACATACAACAGTTATTTAAAGCCATATAGATAAACATGTTATCATACAAGTGAGGGGCAATAAAGTAATTTTAACTATTATTTGTTAAAATAATCTGTCACTAAATGGGACTGACTCTCGAAGCTTCCCCAGTGAAGTCGCCATCTGTCGCCACCGGCCCAAACGGGCCTCGGCGGTCGCGAAGACGGTCGAGCTCGCTTTTATTTTAGTTTTGAAAATGTATTGGATTATTAGAACGACTTGTTCTCAAACTGAGACCTTGTCGATCTTATCCAATTTATTTATTAAATGTCTCACCAATCCATGTTAATCCCAAGCGGGACCCTCCATGGATTAGCGGTTTTCGTAAAAGGAGGGTTCATGGAGTCGCCACCAATGTTTTACTCAAAACATTGGAAAAAGGGATAAGGCAATCGATTCAAAAATCGACTTCGGCCATTACAACCAGAGTCGGGTAAG
>NC_138524.1:45611964-45614464 GCF_000230855.2 Cajanus cajan | reverse complement strand
GCTGGACAAGTGAAAGGGTAGGCCATATTTGGTGCAAATTCGGTCAGTAATGGTAAACAAAGGGAAAACCCACCAAAAATTAGCTCGTAAGAGCATAAACCGTCCCTCGGGTAGGTTAGGCAAGGTAGAAACTAGGCTAGATTTGGTGCAATTTTGGGAAATAATGGTGATCAAAGGGAAAATGGGCTGGACGAGTTATAGGGTAAGGCATATTTGGTGCAAACTCGGTGATGGATGAAAAATGAAGAGAAAACCCACCAAAAATTAGCTCAAAAGAGCATAAACCGTCCCTCGGGTGGGTCAAGATGGCTAAAATGTGGCTAAACGAAGGCTGGATAGGCCAAAATATGGGTTAGAATGATGATAGAACGAATCTGGAGTTTTTCGAAAATTTTCAAAAAAATCGGCCGAAGTCGGTCGAATTTTCGGTTTGATTGAAGAAAAATTTTGATTCAAAATTTGCCACGGGAGAACACAACGCAGGCTTAGAAATGCCCACAGAGTGTGAGGGAAAGGCCCCGTGGCTTGCCCAGACTAGCCAAGGTGCGCTGGGTTTCTGCTGAGACACACCCTCCCCCTATAATAGGCTAATATGCAAAAGTGAATTTTGTACAAGTAGATACCCTTTTTCTGAGCAGACATAAGTCCATTTTTGGGAGCTACAGATCGAATTTTGATCTGATTTTTTGCAGTATTATTTAGAAAAATCATATCTTTGTGCTCACCAAATTAGAGAATTTTTTGCCAAGGGAATATTTTTTAATAATTTTTTTAAGAAACGAAAATACGTAAATCCAGAAAAATAGAAAAACGTATCTAGGCATCGAATTTTGATCTGATTTTTTGCATGCACCCACATAATAATATAACTGACCTGTCCACCAAAAATCTCAGCCATCCTCCAAGGGATTGAATTTTAATGATTTTTTTACCAAAACATGGTAAAATCGGAAAATTGGTAAAAATGGAGGATGAAGGTCTTTCACCCCCAAACCTTCCCAGCATACTTAGGCATGTTAGAAGAGATGTTTGATCCAAGAAGTGCTCAAAAAAAATTTGAATGGTTCATAGTTGGTGCATAGTGGTCGGTCACGGTGGGTCGTGGTGCAAATCTGGTGGGTCGTGACTCAATTTCTGACCAGCCTTGGCTCAATTTCTGGTGGGTCGTGACTCAATTTCTGACCGAGCCAGCCAAATTTTCTGACCGAGGGTGACTCAATTTCTGACCGAGAGTGACTCAAAAAATGACCGAGGCTGGCTCAATTTCTGACCGAGAGTGACTCAAATCATGACCGAGGCTGGCTCAATTTCTGACCGAGAGTGACTCAAAAAATGACCGAGACTGGCTCAATTTCTGACCGAGAGTGACTCAAAAAATGACCGAGCCTGGTTCAATTTCTGACCGAGAGTGACTCAAATCATGACCGAGGCTGGCTCAATTTCTGACCGAGAGTGACTCAAATCATGACCGAGGCTGGCTCAATTTCTGACCGAGAGTGACTCAATTTCTGACCGAGTCTGGTTCAATTTCTGACCGAGAGTGACTCAAATCATGACCGAGGCTGGCTCAATTTCTGACCGAGAGTGACTCAAATCATGACCGAGGCTGGCTCAATTTCTGACCGAGAGTGACTCAAATCATGACCGAGGCTGGCTCAATTTCTGACCGAGAGTGACTCAATTTCTGACCGAGCCTGGTTCAATTTCTGACCGAGAGTGACTCAAATCATGACCGAGGCTGGCTCAATTTCTGACCGAGAGTGACTCAATTTCTGACCGAGAGTGACTCAAATCATGACCGAGGCTGGCTCAATTTCTGACCGAGAGTGACTCAATTTCTGACCGAGAGTGACTCAATTTCTGACCGAGAGTGACTCAAATCATGACCGAGGCTGGCTCAATTTCTGACCGAGAGTGACTCAATTTCTGACCGAGAGTGACTCAAATCATGACCGAGGCTGGCTCAATTTCTGACCGAGAGTGACTCAAACCATGACCGAGGCTGGCTCAAAAAATGACCGAGCCTGGTTCAATTTCTGACCGAGAGTGACTAAAATCATGACCGAGCGTGGCTCAAATTCTGACCGAGAGTGACTTCAATCATGACTTGAGCACCATCAACCCACCAACAATAAGACTCCAACATGACTTGGAGGCACCGTCATGAACCCACCACGAATAAACCCACATCACTCGGGCGCCACCAACCCACGGATGACTTGGGAACCATCAACCCACCAACAATAAGACTCCAACATGACTTGGAGGCACCGTCATGAACCCACCACGAATAAACCCACATCACTCGGGCGCCACCAACCCACGGATGACTTGGGCACCATCAACCCACCAACAATAAGACTCCAACATGACTTGGAGGCACCTTAATGGAACCCACAACTAAAAACCACACAAGACTTGGCCACATTCAACCCACAGATGACTTGAGTATCATCAACCCACCACCAATAACCACACAAGTATTGGCGTCAACATGAAC
>NC_138524.1:45601964-45604464 GCF_000230855.2 Cajanus cajan | reverse complement strand
CCGAAAGGAACAAAATACAAGAAAGAAGGCTAGGTTTGGAGCAATTTTGAACAAAGGCGATGAACAAAGGGAAAATGGGATGGACAAGTGACAGAGTAGGCCATATTTGGTGCAAATTCAGGCAAGGATGATGAACAAAGGCAAAACCCACCCAAAATTAGCTCGCAAGAGCATAGACCGTCCCTCAGGTGGGTTGGGTAGGAAAGAAACTATGATAGGTATGGTGCAATTTTGGGCAAGGATGATGAACAAAGGGAAATTTGGCTGGGAAAGAGAAAGGGAAGGCCATATTTGGCTGGACAAGGGAAAGGGTAGGCCACATTTGGTGCAAATTCAAGCAAGGATGGTGAACAAAGGGAAAACCCACAAAAAATTAGCTCGTAAGAGCATAAACCGTCCCTCGGGTGGGTTGGGCAAGATACAAACTAGGCTAGGTTTGGTGCAATTTTGTGCAAGGATGATGAACAAAGGAAAAATGGGCTGGACAAGTGAAAGGGTAGGCCATATTTGGTGCAAATTCGGGCAAGGATGGTGAACAAAGGGAAAACCCACCAAAAATTAGCTCGTAAGAGCATAAACCGTCCCTCAGGTGGGTTGGGCAACAAAGAAAGTAGGCTAGGTTTTGTGCAATTTTGGGCAAGGATGATGATCAAAGGGAAAATAGGCTAGAAAAGAGATAGGGTAAGGCATATTTGGTGCAAACTCGATCAAGGATGATAAACAAAAGGAAAACCCACCAAAAATTAGCTCAAAAGAGCATAAACCGTCCCTCGGGTGGGTTGGGAGAGATAGAAAATATGCTAGATTTGGTGCAATTTTGGGCAAGGATTATGAACTGAGGGAAAATGGGCTGGACAAGTGAAAGGGTAGGCCATATTTGGTGCAAATTCGGTCAGTAATGGTAAACAAAGGGAAAACCCACCAAAAATTAGCTCGTAAGAGCATAAACCGTCCCTCGGGTAGGTTAGGCAAGGTAGAAACTAGGCTAGATTTGGTGCAATTTTGGGAAATAATGGTGATCAAAGGGAAAATGGGCTGGACGAGTTATAGGGTAAGGCATATTTGGTGCAAACTCGGTGATGGATGAAAAATGAAGAGAAAACCCACCAAAAATTAGCTCAAAAGAGCATAAACCGTCCCTCGGGTGGGTCAAGATGGCTAAAATGTGGCTAAACGAAGGCTGGATAGGCCAAAATATGGGTTAGAATGATGATAGAACGAATCTGGAGTTTTTCGAAAATTTTCAAAAAATTCGGCCGAAGTCGGTCAAATTTTCGGTTTGATTGAAGAAAAATTTTGATTCAAAATTTGCCACGGGAGAACACAACGCAGGCTTAGAAATGCCCACAGAGTGTGAGGGAAAGGCTCCGTGGCTTGCCCAGACCAGCCAAGGTGCGCTGGGTTTCTGCTGAGACACACCCTCCCCCTATAATAGGCTAATATGCAAAAGTGAATTTTGTACAAGTAGATACCCTTTTTCTGAGCAGACATAAGTCCATTTTTGGGAGCTACAGATCGAATTTTGATATGATTTTTTGCAGTATTGTTTAGAAAAATCATATCTTTGTGCTCACCAAATTAGAGAATTTTTTGCCAAGGGAATATTTTTTAATAATTTTTTTAAGAAACGAAAATACGTAAATCCGGCAAAATAGAAAAACGTATCTAGGCATCGAATTTTGATCTGATTTTTTGCATGCACCCACATAATAATATAACTGACCTGTCCACCAAAAATCTCAGCCATCCTCCAAGGGATTGAATTTTAATGATTTTTTTACCAAAACATGGTAAAATCGGAAAATTGGTAAAAATGGAGGATGAAGGTCTTTCACCCCCAAACCTTCCCAGCATACTTAGGCATGTTAGAAGAGATGTTTGATCCAAGAAGTGCTCAAAAAAAATTTGAATGGTTCATAGTTGGTGCATAGTGGTCGGTCACGGTGGGTCGTGGTGCAAATCTGGTGGGTCGTGACTCAATTTCTGACCAGCCTTGGCTCAATTTCTGGTGGGTCGTGACTCAATTTCTGACCGAGCCAGCCAAATTTTCTGACCGAGGGTGACTCAATTTCTGACCGAGAGTGACTCAAAAAATGACCGAGGCTGGCTCAATTTCTGACCGAGAGTGACTCAAATCATGACCGAGGCTGGCTCAATTTCTGACCGAGAGTGACTCAAAAAATGACCGAGACTGGCTCAATTTCTGACCGAGAGTGACTCAAAAAATGACCGAGCCTGGTTCAATTTCTGACCGAGAGTGACTCAAATCATGACCGAGGCTGGCTCAATTTCTGACCGAGAGTGACTCAAATCATGACCGAGGCTGGCTCAATTTCTGACCGAGAGTGACTCAATAGATGACCGAGGCTGGCTCAATTTCTGACCGAGAGTGACTCAAATCATGACCGAGACTGGCTCAATTTCTGACCGAGAGTGACTCAATTTCTGACCGAGCCTGGTTCAATTTCTGACCGAGAGTGACTCAAATCATGACCGAGGC
>NC_138524.1:45569464-45584464 GCF_000230855.2 Cajanus cajan | reverse complement strand
GACTTGAAGGAAGCTACATCAATCCGGCCTCCTCCAAAGTTCTTCCATCATTTGGTATCAAGAGCTAGGTCTCCAAGTAATCCGAATTCCCTTGCTTCTTTGTTTTCTTTTGTGTATCTTGCATAATCTTGCTTGAGTCTTGTTCTGTTCTCCTTGTCTTCTTTTCCTTTTCTTTGAGTCTTGGTATGTGCCTTGAGTGATTCTTGTGTCACACTTATAAATCTATAGAATTCACTCACATTGTCTTGTTTTTCTTGATTCATTTTTGCTAATTCTTGTGAATCAATCTTGGTATGTGCTGTAGGTAATCTTTGTATGTCTTTCTCCATGCTTTAGGATTGTTTTTATCTTCTTTTGAGTCCCTATAAGTTTCGGTCTAAAAAGAAAGTTCAAGAAAGAAACAAGAATGCATGTTTTTCCTTTTTGAATCTACTAGTTTTGTCTTAGTGTCATGTGTAGTTGCTTTGCTTGTCATTAAATCCGTGTAGTCCCTTTTTCTTTTTGAATCTTGAAATATTAATATCTGAACTTGAGTTGTGTCATTGCTGGTTGCATGATTAAATCATTCTTAGAGTGCTCACAAATTAATTCCTATGCATGTTATTAGACCTAACATGTTCTAGAGTCATTTTTGTGAAATCCTTTGCTATTAGTTTCATAGCAATATATGACCAGAAATTCTGTGGTGTGTCTTGTGCTTGCTTTGATTAAAGAAAAATTGAGAAAGAAGTGCATAGAAAACGCCTATTAAGTGTGCTAAAAGAAGTGACAAAAGTGAATAAAAACTAGTCACAAAAGTGCTGAAAATTTTGGTCTAAAAGTGCACTTGTATTTTCTTCTCTTCTTTCTCTCCTTTTCTCCACTTGTTTTGGAAACCTTTTTGATGTAATTGGCCTCTGTCCAGTGCTTAATATTCTGTGTTTAAAGAAAATAAAAGAAAGAAAAAGATTTCAAAAGCAAAGAAAAAGAAAAAGAAAGCAAAAGAAAAGAAACTAGAAAAAAAAAATTCAAGCTGAAAATTTGACAATTTTGTAGCACTTGGCCTAGTGAATTTGTGTGAATTTTTCATGCGGTTTCCTTCTCTGTACAGTGGCTGAAAAGAACTTTTAAATCATCATAGCATTGCACAAAATTTTATTTTGGTTTTTGTAATCAAATCTAGTGCCATTCTTAGGAAATTCTTTTGAGTGCTAGCCTTGAAATTAGCCTTATTTGTTGCTTTGTGTCTTCTTTGGCTCTCTTTGTTTGTCACATCAATTCCCATTAGAGTTTTGCCTATCCTAAATTGTGCTTTTCAGTTTTACTTCTTTGGCTTCTTTCCTCTCTTGTGTTGCTTGCTAAACTTGGTGAAACTATAAGCCTTGTTCAATCTATTACACTTGGAAGGAAGGTATAATTGAGGCATATTGGTTGACCTCAAAGGAGCTTAGCCTTGAAGGAGGATTGAGGTACAAACTGCTGAGTGAAACACCTTTTTGGAGGCTAACTTGTTTGCTCATTTTGCAGCCAAGACTTGCTTGAATTTTCAGGTACATTTTGGTGCAAAGTGGTGGCGGTTTTGAGTGGAGTTTGGTGGCGGCTTTGGTGCTTTTTGGTGGCGGCCTTAGTGGCAATTTTGTGGCTGTTTGTAAGACCTTGAAAAGGATTTGATTCCAGCCAATTTGGGGCACATCCCTGGACTAAAGGCTGTCCCAAACCGTCCAGCTATTTTGGTGGAAGAGTGGCCAAGAAGAACTTTTGTTTTGTATTGCTTATTTGAGTTGTAATTTCATCACTTAGCTTGAATAGTTTTGTGTCAATTTTCTTTGTATTCAACTTGCATTTAGGGGTGGCTGTTTGGACATTAAGTAAGCTCCACCACCTCCTAAATAGTCCTACTTAATTTCTATTAGCCTCGGTTAGTGCTTGTGGAAGGGTCCCCAAAGGCTTTAAGTGCCACCTTGGGCTTCCACTAGGAACCGACTAGACTTAGTTTTAGCTTTCATAACCCGGATTTTTAGGTTGGTGAAAGTGTCCCAAAAAGCCTTAGGTGCTACTTGGACTTTCACCTTAGGATAACCGACTAGTATATGCTTTATTTGCTTTCATTTTAATTGTTTAGCTCCTAGGTTCGTTTAGAAGGCTTCTTTTGCCTACTAGGGGTTTCGTGCACACACACACACTACTTTACTTGTCTTGTGTGGAACTTTGTTTTGTAAGAAAAGTACAAAGGGGTTTAGTGATTTCCACTTGAAGAGGCTTGGTTATTAAGTGGCTCCTTAGAGCTCACCTCCCTTGATAGTGCAACTTGTATACTTAGACCTCTAAGTACTTAGTACTACACCAAAAACTACAAGCTTTTGTGAAAACTTTTATCACTCACTTGGCAATTTTTAAAGACTTGTGAAAACCTTTACCTTGCAAAAATGAGTGATCATTCTCATAATAGTAGTGTGCATGGTCATCACTCCCCTAAGAGTCATAAGAGTACTAAGGAAGAACTTAGGGAACTTAAGGAGTACATTAGAAAAAAAGAACTAGAAAATGAAAAAAACAATGAAACAATTAGAGAGTTGTTAAATAAACTTGTTGTGGGTGAGACTAGCAAACCCCACGGCCATGAGGGTCATGGACCTTCTAGGCCCAAAGGCTATCACTCGCACACATATTCACCAACAAGTGAAGGGTTGCATAGTAGTCATCATGATGATGGTTACTACCAAAGACCCCCTAGGCACCATAGGCCTAGGCATGAAACAACTCCTAAAGAACCTAGGTTTGACCTTCCTCCCTTCCATGGCAAGGATAGTGTGGATGACTATTTAGATTGGGAGATGAAGGTTGAACAACTCTTCACTTGCCACAATGTAGGTGAAGACCGAAAGGTTCCCATGGCTACTCTTAGCTTTCAAGGGTATGCCATGTATTGGTGGACTTCCCTAGTTAGAGAAAAACAAATTCATCATGAGCCTCCAATCCAATATTGGAATGAGCTAAGGAGTGCCTTGAGGAGAAGACACATTCCTCCATACTTTGAGAGGGAGTTAATGGACAAGCTCCAAAGACTCCAACAAAGAAATTTGAGTGTTGAGGAATATAGGCAACAAATGGAGTTGCTTATGATGAGAGCGGGAATTAGGGAGGAAGAAAGAACCACCATAGCTAGGTTTCAAAGTGGCTTAAACTTAGAGATTAGGGATAAAGTTGAGCTATTGCCCTATAGAGACCTAAATGAACTAGTTCAACTTTGTGTGAGGGTAGAACAACAATTAAAGAGAAAACCTAGTTTTAGGAAGGAAACTACCCCCTACCCTAAGAAAGACTTCAAGAAGGAGGGTACCCCCTCCTATTCAAAGGATAAGTCACTAAAAGAAAAACCTAAGGAAAGACCTTCCCATGATACTAGGACTAGCTCCATAAAATGTTTTAAGTGCTTAGGAAGGGGACACATAGCTTCCCAATGCCCTACAAAAAAGACCATGATCATTAGGGGCAATGAGATCCTAAGTGAGGAGAGCACTTCATCTTCTTCATCCTCCTCAAGTGAAGAAGACGAAAGCCATAGTTCTAGTGAGGAAGCACCATGTGAGGGTGATCTATTAATTGCCCATAGATTGTTAACTAACCAACTTAAGGAACAAGACCAATCACAACGAGAGAATCTCTTTCATTCAAGGTGTAAGATTTTCAAGAAAACGTGTTCTCTCATTGTGGATAGTGGCTCTTGTAACAATTTTGTAAGCCAAAGGTTAGTTGATAAGCTTAACTTGACTACTATAGCCCATCTTAAATCTTACAAACTCCAATGGCTTAATGAGGATGGACCTATAGAAGTCAAAGATCAAGTAAATGTGCCCTTTTCCATTGGGAAGTACAAAGATGAAATTTTATGTGATATCATTCCCATGGATGCAAGTCATATTTTACTTGGTAGACCGTGGCAACATGATAGACAAGCCATCCATGATGGTGTCACCAATAAGATCCGCCTAGTCCATCTAGGTAAAAAGCATACCTTGATCCCTCTTACACCTTCCCAAGTGTTAGAAGATCAAGTGGCCATGAAAAAGAAAATTGAGGAAGAAAAAAAAGAGAAAAAAAAAAAAAACCTCTTAAGTTGTGAAAAAGAGGAAGAGAAGGTTATAGAGTTGGAAGGAAGTGTCCCTTCCAAGGTAGTTGTTCCTAGGAGTCAATTTTCTATAAATCATTCCATTAAACAATGTCTCCTAGTTGATCAACCTCTTTTCCTTCTCTATGCTAAAGAGACACTTGCTGCCACAAATTTTGGATTTGAGTCTCTACCAAAGGGGGTTCAAAACCTTTTAAAGGAATTTGATGACCTATTTCCCAAAGAAGTTCCAAGTGGGCTTCCTCCTTTAAGGGGAATAGAACATCAAATTGATTTGGTTCCCGGGGCAAGCCTACCCAATAGGCCCGCCTATAGGACCAACCCCCAAGAAACAAAAGAAATAGAGACCCAAGTTGAAGATTTGATGAAGAAGGGATGGGTTCAAAAGAGCTTAAGCCCTTGTGCTGTGCCGGTTCTTTTAGTTCCAAAGAAAGATGGGACTTGGAGAATGTGCACGGATTGTAGATCTATAAATAATATAACTATTAAGTATAGGCATCCAATCCCTAGGTTAGATGACATGCTAGATGAGTTGCATGGAGCACTCATATTTTCTAAAATTTATCTTAAGAGTGGTTATCATCAAATAAGGATCAAGGAAGGAGATGAATGGAAAACCGCTTTTAAAACCAAGTTTGGATTATATGAATGGTTAGTCATGCCTTTTGGTTTGACCAATGCTCCTAGCACCTTTATGAGGTTAATGAACCATATCTTAAGGGATTGTATAGGTAGATTTGTAGTTGTTTATTTTGATGATATCCTAATCTATAGTAAAAGCCTTAAAGAACACCTAGGACACCTTAGAAATGTCTTGCTTCTTCTTAGGGAAAACCATCTCTATGCTAACTTAGAAAAATGCACATTTTGCCAAGAAAGTGTGAATTTCTTAGGGTTTATAGTTAGCAAGGAGGGGGTTAAGGTGGACCCCGAGAAGGTTAGAGCCATCCAAGAGTGGCCTACCCCTAAGAATGTGGGAGACATTAGGAGCTTCCATGGTTTAGCAAGCTTCTATAGGAGGTTTGTTAAAGACTTCTCCACCATAGCATCTCCTCTTAATGAGTTGGTCAAGAAGGATGTGCCTTTTGTATGGGGGGAGAAGCAAGAGAAGGCTTTTCATAACTTAAAAGACCAACTTACACATGCACCTATTCTAGCTCTTCCAAACTTTTCTCAAACTTTTGAGCTAGAATGTGATGCAAGTGGTTTAGGGATAGGTGCGGTCCTACTTCAAGGTGGTCACCCCATTACTTATTTTAGTGAAAAACTTAGAGGTCCTACCTTGAATTATCCCACCTATGATAAAGAGCTCTATGCTCTTATAAGAGCCCTCAAAACTTGGGAGCATTACTTAGTGACTAAAGACTTCATCATTCATACCGATCATGAGTCACTAAAGTATTTGAGAGGGCAAGGTAAGTTAAACAAGAGACATGCTAAGTGGGTAGAATATTTAGAGCAATTTCCATATGTGATCAAGTACAAGAAGGGAAAAAGTAATGTGGTGGCCGATGCCCTTTCTAGAAGATACACATTACTTACTACCTTGAGTTCCCAAATTCTTGGATTTGACAACATTAGGGAATTGTATGAAAATGATCTAGATTTTCAGTCCACTTACAAGCAATGTCTTAAAAGGGCCTTTGATGGATTCTACATCGATGATGGGTACTTGTATAAAATGGGAAAGATTTGCATACCCAAAGGATCCATTCGAAAGCTCTTAGTAAAGGAAAGTCATGAAGGAGGTCTCATGGGCCATTTTGGAGTTGATAAAACTCTAAGTTTTGTAAAAGAAAAATTTTATTGGCCACACATGAGAATAGACGTCCAAAGGCATTGCTCAAAATGCATAGCTTGTTTACAAGCTAAATCAAAAGTTATGCCTCATGGACTCTATACACCTCTACCTATAGCTAGCACCCCTTGGGAAGACATTAGCATGGATTTTGTACTTGGTCTCCCAAGAACCCAAAGGGGTCATGATTCTATCTTTGTGGTAGTGGACCGATTTTCAAAGATGGCTCACTTTATTCCATGCCACAAGGTAGATGATGCTAGCCATATCTCAAGGCTATTCTTTAAAGAAGTTGTGAGATTACATGGAATCCCTAAAACAATAGTCTCGGATAGGGATGTTAAGTTCCTTAGTCACTTTTGGAAAACACTTTGGGAAAGACTAGGAACTCAACTTCTATTTTCTACTACTTGTCACCCACAAACCGATGGGCAAACTGAAGTAGTAAATAGATCCTTATCTACTCTATTGAGGGTCATTTTGAAGAACAACAAGAAGTCTTGGGATGAACATCTTCCTCATATAGAGTTTGCATATAATAGGGTAGTCCACAAGACTACCAATCTTTCTCCTTTTGAGGTTGTTTATGGCTTTAACCCTCTCACACCTTTGGATATACTTCCTTTGCCTAGTACTTCTTCTTATGTTCACAAAGAAGGAATTTCTAAGGCTGATTTTATAAGAAAACTCCATGAGAAGGTTAAAGACCACATAGAAAAACAAACTCAAAAATATATGAAATACAACAACAAAGGGAGAAAGCAAATTATTTTTGAGGAAGGAGACTTAGTTTGGCTTCATTTGCGAAAGGAAAGATTTCCTACTCAAAGGAAGTCTAAACTAAGTCCGAGAGGAGATGGTCCATTCAAAGTACTCCAAAGAATAAATGAAAATGCCTACAAAATAGATTTACCTTCTGATTATGGTGTTAGTAATACATTTAATGTTTGTGATCTTATGCCTTTTTCAGGGGATGCTAACATGGATGATGAAGAGGTAGATCTGAGGACAGATCCTTCCCAAGAAGGAGGGTATGATGGAGGACCATCCAAGGAAGAGGAATACATGAAGGCCATTGGACCTTTGACAAGGTCCATGGTAAGGAAGCTAGAAGAGACATCTAAGGAGGAGGTGCTTCTTAGACCCTTGCTCACCATGAGCATTGTGTACTTTTCTCCTTAGTAGTATCTTGGGTAGTTCCATTGTATATATTGTATATAGTAGACTTTGTATAGGATTGTTTTGCCTTTGTATTTTGGAGGCACCTTTTTCTTTTTAGAAGTAGGCATAGGAGTGGCATTAGTAGACTAAAGTGTGCTCCTAGCATTTTAGCCAAATGTGGTCTTAGGATAAAGGTTTTACATATTGGACTCATTTAACTCCTAATTTTTCATAGATTTGATTTAGCTAGGTTCCATTCACATTGAATGAACCTAACTAAACCAAATGAACCATTTTCAAACCGGGTGGAGTTAAATGAAACCAATCAAAACCGTCCACACCTTTGTGTTCACACCTTGTGTTCACATTGGTGCACACTTGGCCAAATGCTTGGACCTCCTTTCTCTCCTACACTAGGGCGGTTTAGGAAAGCTCAACCATGGTTCCTAGAGAACCATGGTCTAGCCTTTTCTTGCTCCCTAAGTTGGACGGACCCAACCATGGTTCCTAGTGAACCATGGTCTAGTCTAGCTTAACCCCTAGGTGGCCACGCCTATATAGCCTCAAATTTTCACTTGTATAACACTTTTGGCATTAATGAGAATTGAGTATTCAGCTTAGAGATCCGAATTCTCTCCTCCCCAAAGGTCCTAACCCTCTTTGTGCAAAACCAATCTCTTATCACTTTTCCAAGGACAAGTGTGGCGGGTTGAAGAGTGCTTATCCCTTCACCAAGAGTGGCGCATTCTTGAGAGGCTTCTCCACCATCTTAAGGTGGCCGTGAGGTTCCTCCCTCCATTGGAACCTTACACAAGCATTGGAAGGATTCTAGGAGCCAAAGATCTAGGGAGAGACTTGAAGGAAGCTACATCAATCCGGCCTCCTCCAAAGTTCTTCCATCATTTGGTATCAAGAGCTAGGTCTCCAAGTAATCCGAATTCCCTTGCTTCTTTGTTTTCTTTTGTGTATCTTGCATAATCTTGCTTGAGTCTTGTTCTGTTCTCCTTGTCTTCTTTTCCTTTTCTTTGAGTCTTGGTATGTGCCTTGAGTGATTCTTGTGTCACACTTATAAATCTATAGAATTCACTCACATTGTCTTGTTTTTCTTGATTCATTTTTGCTAATTCTTGTGAATCAATCTTGGTATGTGCTGTAGGTAATCTTTGTATGTCTTTCTCCATGCTTTAGGATTGTTTTTATCTTCTTTTGAGTCCCTATAAGTTTCGGTCTAAAAAGAAAGTTCAAGAAAGAAACAAGAATGCATGTTTTTCCTTTTTGAATCTACTAGTTTTGTCTTAGTGTCATGTGTAGTTGCTTTGCTTGTCATTAAATCCGTGTAGTCCCTTTTTCTTTTTGAATCTTGAAATATTAATATCTGAACTTGAGTTGTGTCATTGCTGGTTGCATGATTAAATCATTCTTAGAGTGCTCACAAATTAATTCCTATGCATGTTATTAGACCTAACATGTTCTAGAGTCATTTTTGTGAAATCCTTTGCTATTAGTTTCATAGCAATATATGACCAGAAATTCTGTGGTGTGTCTTGTGCTTGCTTTGATTAAAGAAAAATTGAGAAAGAAGTGCATAGAAAACGCCTATTAAGTGTGCTAAAAGAAGTGACAAAAGTGAATAAAAACTAGTCACAAAAGTGCTGAAAATTTTGGTCTAAAAGTGCACTTGTATTTTCTTCTCTTCTTTCTCTCCTTTTCTCCACTTGTTTTGGAAACCTTTTTGATGTAATTGGCCTCTGTCCAGTGCTTAATATTCTGTGTTTAAAGAAAATAAAAGAAAGAAAAAGATTTCAAAAGCAAAGAAAAAGAAAAAGAAAGCAAAAGAAAAGAAACTAGAAAAAAAAAATTCAAGCTGAAAATTTGACAATTTTGTAGCACTTGGCCTAGTGAATTTGTGTGAATTTTTCATGCGGTTTCCTTCTCTGTACAGTGGCTGAAAAGAACTTTTAAATCATCATAGCATTGCACAAAATTTTATTTTGGTTTTTGTAATCAAATCTAGTGCCATTCTTAGGAAATTCTTTTGAGTGCTAGCCTTGAAATTAGCCTTATTTGTTGCTTTGTGTCTTCTTTGGCTCTCTTTGTTTGTCACATCAATTCCCATTAGAGTTTTGCCTATCCTAAATTGTGCTTTTCAGTTTTACTTCTTTGGCTTCTTTCCTCTCTTGTGTTGCTTGCTAAACTTGGTGAAACTATAAGCCTTGTTCAATCTATTACACTTGGAAGGAAGGTATAATTGAGGCATATTGGTTGACCTCAAAGGAGCTTAGCCTTGAAGGAGGATTGAGGTACAAACTGCTGAGTGAAACACCTTTTTGGAGGCTAACTTGTTTGCTCATTTTGCAGCCAAGACTTGCTTGAATTTTCAGGTACATTTTGGTGCAAAGTGGTGGCGGTTTTGAGTGGAGTTTGGTGGCGGCTTTGGTGCTTTTTGGTGGCGGCCTTAGTGGCAATTTTGTGGCTGTTTGTAAGACCTTGAAAAGGATTTGATTCCAGCCAATTTGGGGCACATCCCTGGACTAAAGGCTGTCCCAAACCGTCCAGCTATTTTGGTGGAAGAGTGGCCAAGAAGAACTTTTGTTTTGTATTGCTTATTTGAGTTGTAATTTCATCACTTAGCTTGAATAGTTTTGTGTCAATTTTCTTTGTATTCAACTTGCATTTAGGGGTGGCTGTTTGGACATTAAGTAAGCTCCACCACCTCCTAAATAGTCCTACTTAATTTCTATTAGCCTCGGTTAGTTCTTGTGGAAGGGTCCCCAAAGGCTTTAAGTGCCACCTTGGGCTTCCACTAGGAACCGACTAGACTTAGTTTTAGCTTTCATAACCCGGATTTTTAGGTTGGTGAAAGTGTCCCAAAAAGCCTTAGGTGCTACTTGGACTTTCACCTTAGGATAACCGACTAGTATATGCTTTATTTGCTTTCATTTTAATTGTTTAGCTCCTAGGTTCGTTTAGAAGGCTTCTTTTGCCTACTAGGGGTTTCGTGCACACACACACACTACTTTACTTGTCTTGTGTGGAACTTTGTTTTGTAAGAAAAGTACAAAGGGGTTTAGTGATTTCCACTTGAAGAGGCTTGGTTATTAAGTGGCTCCTTAGAGCTCACCTCCCTTGATAGTGCAACTTGTATACTTAGACCTCTAAGTACTTAGTACTACACCAAAAACTACAAGCTTTTGTGAAAACTTTTATCACTCACTTGGCAATTTTTAAAGACTTGTGAAAACCTTTACCTTGCAAAAATGAGTGATCATTCTCATAATAGTAGTGTGCATGGTCATCACTCCCCTAAGAGTCATAAGAGTACTAAGGAAGAACTTAGGGAACTTAAGGAGTACATTAGAAAAAAAGAACTAGAAAATGAAAAAAACAATGAAACAATTAGAGAGTTGTTAAATAAACTTGTTGTGGGTGAGACTAGCAAACCCCACGGCCATGAGGGTCATGGACCTTCTAGGCCCAAAGGCTATCACTCGCACACATATTCACCAACAAGTGAAGGGTTGCATAGTAGTCATCATGATGATGGTTACTACCAAAGACCCCCTAGGCACCATAGGCCTAGGCATGAAACAACTCCTAAAGAACCTAGGTTTGACCTTCCTCCCTTCCATGGCAAGGATAGTGTGGATGACTATTTAGATTGGGAGATGAAGGTTGAACAACTCTTCACTTGCCACAATGTAGGTGAAGACCGAAAGGTTCCCATGGCTACTCTTAGCTTTCAAGGGTATGCCATGTATTGGTGGACTTCCCTAGTTAGAGAAAAACAAATTCATCATGAGCCTCCAATCCAATATTGGAATGAGCTAAGGAGTGCCTTGAGGAGAAGACACATTCCTCCATACTTTGAGAGGGAGTTAATGGACAAGCTCCAAAGACTCCAACAAAGAAATTTGAGTGTTGAGGAATATAGGCAACAAATGGAGTTGCTTATGATGAGAGCGGGAATTAGGGAGGAAGAAAGAACCACCATATCTAGGTTTCAAAGTGGCTTAAACTTAGAGATTAGGGATAAAGTTGAGCTATTGCCCTATAGAGACCTAAATGAACTAGTTCAACTTTGTGTGAGGGTAGAACAACAATTAAAGAGAAAACCTAGTTTTAGGAAGGAAACTACCCCCTACCCTAAGAAAGACTTCAAGAAGGAGGGTACCCCCTCCTATTCAAAGGATAAGTCACTAAAAGAAAAACCTAAGGAAAGACCTTCCCATGATACTAGGACTAGCTCCATAAAATGTTTTAAGTGCTTAGGAAGGGGACACATAGCTTCCCAATGCCCTACAAAAAAGACCATGATCATTAGGGGCAATGAGATCCTAAGTGAGGAGAGCACTTCATCTTCTTCATCCTCCTCAAGTGAAGAAGACGAAAGCCATAGTTCTAGTGAGGAAGCACCATGTGAGGGTGATCTATTAATTGCCCATAGATTGTTAACTAACCAACTTAAGGAACAAGACCAATCACAACGAGAGAATCTCTTTCATTCAAGGTGTAAGATTTTCAAGAAAACGTGTTCTCTCATTGTGGATAGTGGCTCTTGTAACAATTTTGTAAGCCAAAGGTTAGTTGATAAGCTTAACTTGACTACTATAGCCCATCTTAAATCTTACAAACTCCAATGGCTTAATGAGGATGGACCTATAGAAGTCAAAGATCAAGTAAATGTGCCCTTTTCCATTGGGAAGTACAAAGATGAAATTTTATGTGATATCATTCCCATGGATGCAAGTCATATTTTACTTGGTAGACCGTGGCAACATGATAGACAAGCCATCCATGATGGTGTCACCAATAAGATCCGCCTAGTCCATCTAGGTAAAAAGCATACCTTGATCCCTCTTACACCTTCCCAAGTGTTAGAAGATCAAGTGGCCATGAAAAAGAAAATTGAGGAAGAAAAAAAAGAGAAAAAAAAAAAAAAACCTCTTAAGTTGTGAAAAAGAGGAAGAGAAGGTTATAGAGTTGGAAGGAAGTGTCCCTTCCAAGGTAGTTGTTCCTAGGAGTCAATTTTCTATAAATCATTCCATTAAACAATGTCTCCTAGTTGATCAACCTCTTTTCCTTCTCTATGCTAAAGAGACACTTGCTGCCACAAATTTTGGATTTGAGTCTCTACCAAAGGGGGTTCAAAACCTTTTAAAGGAATTTGATGACCTATTTCCCAAAGAAGTTCCAAGTGGGCTTCCTCCTTTAAGGGGAATAGAACATCAAATTGATTTGGTTCCCGGGGCAAGCCTACCCAATAGGCCCGCCTATAGGACCAACCCCCAAGAAACAAAAGAAATAGAGACCCAAGTTGAAGATTTGATGAAGAAGGGATGGGTTCAAAAGAGCTTAAGCCCTTGTGCTGTGCCGGTTCTTTTAGTTCCAAAGAAAGATGGGACTTGGAGAATGTGCACGGATTGTAGATCTATAAATAATATAACTATTAAGTATAGGCATCCAATCCCTAGGTTAGATGACATGCTAGATGAGTTGCATGGAGCACTCATATTTTCTAAAATTTATCTTAAGAGTGGTTATCATCAAATAAGGATCAAGGAAGGAGATGAATGGAAAACCGCTTTTAAAACCAAGTTTGGATTATATGAATGGTTAGTCATGCCTTTTGGTTTGACCAATGCTCCTAGCACCTTTATGAGGTTAATGAACCATATCTTAAGGGATTGTATAGGTAGATTTGTAGTTGTTTATTTTGATGATATCCTAATCTATAGTAAAAGCCTTAAAGAACACCTAGGACACCTTAGAAATGTCTTGCTTCTTCTTAGGGAAAACCATCTCTATGCTAACTTAGAAAAATGCACATTTTGCCAAGAAAGTGTGAATTTCTTAGGGTTTATAGTTAGCAAGGAGGGGGTTAAGGTGGACCCCGAGAAGGTTAGAGCCATCCAAGAGTGGCCTACCCCTAAGAATGTGGGAGACATTAGGAGCTTCCATGGTTTAGCAAGCTTCTATAGGAGGTTTGTTAAAGACTTCTCCACCATAGCATCTCCTCTTAATGAGTTGGTCAAGAAGGATGTGCCTTTTGTATGGGGGGAGAAGCAAGAGAAGGCTTTTCATAACTTAAAAGACCAACTTACACATGCACCTATTCTAGCTCTTCCAAACTTTTCTCAAACTTTTGAGCTAGAATGTGATGCAAGTGGTTTAGGGATAGGTGCGGTCCTACTTCAAGGTGGTCACCCCATTACTTATTTTAGTGAAAAACTTAGAGGTCCTACCTTGAATTATCCCACCTATGATAAAGAGCTCTATGCTCTTATAAGAGCCCTCAAAACTTGGGAGCATTACTTAGTGACTAAAGACTTCATCATTCATACCGATCATGAGTCACTAAAGTATTTGAGAGGGCAAGGTAAGTTAAACAAGAGACATGCTAAGTGGGTAGAATATTTAGAGCAATTTCCATATGTGATCAAGTACAAGAAGGGAAAAAGTAATGTGGTGGCCGATGCCCTTTCTAGAAGATACACATTACTTACTACCTTGAGTTCCCAAATTCTTGGATTTGACAACATTAGGGAATTGTATGAAAATGATCTAGATTTTCAGTCCACTTACAAGCAATGTCTTAAAAGGGCCTTTGATGGATTCTACATCGATGATGGGTACTTGTATAAAATGGGAAAGATTTGCATACCCAAAGGATCCATTCGAAAGCTCTTAGTAAAGGAAAGTCATGAAGGAGGTCTCATGGGCCATTTTGGAGTTGATAAAACTCTAAGTTTTGTAAAAGAAAAATTTTATTGGCCACACATGAGAATAGACGTCCAAAGGCATTGCTCAAAATGCATAGCTTGTTTACAAGCTAAATCAAAAGTTATGCCTCATGGACTCTATACACCTCTACCTATAGCTAGCACCCCTTGGGAAGACATTAGCATGGATTTTGTACTTGGTCTCCCAAGAACCCAAAGGGGTCATGATTCTATCTTTGTGGTAGTGGACCGATTTTCAAAGATGGCTCACTTTATTCCATGCCACAAGGTAGATGATGCTAGCCATATCTCAAGGCTATTCTTTAAAGAAGTTGTGAGATTACATGGAATCCCTAAAACAATAGTCTCGGATAGGGATGTTAAGTTCCTTAGTCACTTTTGGAAAACACTTTGGGAAAGACTAGGAACTCAACTTCTATTTTCTACTACTTGTCACCCACAAACCGATGGGCAAACTGAAGTAGTAAATAGATCCTTATCTACTCTATTGAGGGTCATTTTGAAGAACAACAAGAAGTCTTGGGATGAACATCTTCCTCATATAGAGTTTGCATATAATAGGGTAGTCCACAAGACTACCAATCTTTCTCCTTTTGAGGTTGTTTATGGCTTTAACCCTCTCACACCTTTGGATATACTTCCTTTGCCTAGTACTTCTTCTTATGTTCACAAAGAAGGAATTTCTAAGGCTGATTTTATAAGAAAACTCCATGAGAAGGTTAAAGACCACATAGAAAAACAAACTCAAAAATATATGAAATACAACAACAAAGGGAGAAAGCAAATTATTTTTGAGGAAGGAGACTTAGTTTGGCTTCATTTGCGAAAGGAAAGATTTCCTACTCAAAGGAAGTCTAAACTAAGTCCGAGAGGAGATGGTCCATTCAAAGTACTCCAAAGAATAAATGAAAATGCCTACAAAATAGATTTACCTTCTGATTATGGTGTTAGTAATACATTTAATGTTTGTGATCTTATGCCTTTTTCAGGGGATGCTAACATGGATGATGAAGAGGTAGATCTGAGGACAGATCCTTCCCAAGAAGGAGGGTATGATGGAGGACCATCCAAGGAAGAGGAATACATGAAGGCCATTGGACCTTTGACAAGGTCCATGGTAAGGAAGCTAGAAGAGACATCTAAGGAGGAGGTGCTTCTTAGACCCTTGCTCACCATGAGCATTGTGTACTTTT
>NC_138524.1:45561964-45564464 GCF_000230855.2 Cajanus cajan | reverse complement strand
AATGGTGATCAAAGGGAAAATGGGCTGGACGAGTTATAGGGTAAGGCATATTTGGTGCAAACTTGGTGATGGATGAAAAATGAAGAGAAAACCCACCAAAAATTAGCTCAAAAGAGCATAAACCGTCCCTCGGGTGGGTCAAGATGGCTAAAATGTGGCTAAACGAAGGCTGGATAGGCCAAAATATGGGTTAGAATGATGATAGAACAAATCTGGAGTTTTCCGAAAATTTTCAAAAAATTCGGCCGAAGTCGGTCAAATTTTCGGTTTGATTGAAGAAAAATTTTGATTCAAAATTTGCCACGGGAGAACACAACGCAGGCTTAGAAATGCCCACAGAGTGTGAGGGAAAGGCCCCGTGGCTTGCCCAGACCAGCCAAGGTGCGCTGGGTTTCTGCTGAGACACACCCTCCCCCTATAATAGGCTAATATGCAAAAGTGAATTTTGTACAAGTAGATACCCTTTTTCTGAGCAGACATAAGTCCATTTTTGGGAGCTACAGATCGAATTTTGATCTGATTTTTTGTAGTATTGTTTAGAAAAATCATATCTTTGTGCTCACCAAATTAGAGAATTTTTTGCCAAGGGAATATTTTTTAATAATTTTTTTAAGAAACGAAAATACGTAAATCCGGAAAAATAGAAAAACGTATCTAGGCATCGAATTTTGATCTGATTTTTTGCATGCACCCACATAATAATATAACTGACCTGTCCACCAAAAATCTCAGCCATCCTCCAAGGGATTGAATTTTAATGATTTTTTTACCAAAACATGGTAAAATCGGAAAATTGGTAAAAATGGAGGATGAAGGTCTTTCACCCCCAAACCTTCCCAGCATACTTAGGCATGTTAGAAGAGATGTTTGATCCAAGAAGTGCTCAAAAAAAATTTGAATGGTTCATAGTTGGTGCATAGTGGTCGGTCACGGTGGGTCGTGGTGCAAATCTGGTGGGTCGTGACTCAATTTCTGACCAGCCTTGGCTCAATTTCTGGTGGGTCGTGACTCAATTTCTGACCGAGCCAGCCAAATTTTCTGACCGAGGGTGACTCAATTTCTGACCGAGAGTGACTCAAAAAATGACCGAGGCTGGCTCAATTTCTGACCGAGAGTGACTCAAATCATGACCGAGGCTGGCTCAATTTCTGACCGAGAGTGACTCAAAAAATGACCGAGACTGGCTCAATTTCTGACCGAGAGTGACTCAAAAAATGACCGAGCCTGGTTCAATTTCTGACCGAGAGTGACTCAAATCATGACCGAGGCTGGCTCAATTTCTGACCGAGAGTGACTCAAATCATGACCGAGGCTGGCTCAATTTCTGACCGAGAGTGACTCAATTTTTGACCGAGCCTGGTTCAATTTCTGACCGAGAGTGACTCAAATCATGACCGAGGCTGGCTCAATTTCTGACCGAGAGTGACTCAAATCATGACCGAGGCTGGCTCAATTTCTGACCGAGAGTGACTCAAATCATGACCGAGGCTGGCTCAATTTCTGACCGAGAGTGACTCAATTTCTGACCGAGCCTGGTTCAATTTCTGACCGAGAGTGACTCAAATCATGACCGAGGCTGGCTCAATTTCTGACCGAGAGTGACTCAATTTCTGACCGAGAGTGACTCAAATCATGACCGAGGCTGGCTCAATTTCTGACCGAGAGTGACTCAATTTCTGACCGAGAGTGACTTAAATCATGACCGAGGCTGGCTCAATTTCTGACCGAGAGTGACTCAAATCATGACCGAGGCTGGCTCAATTTCTGACCGAGAGTGACTCAATTTCTGACCGAGAGTGACTCAATTTCTGACCGAGAGTGACTCAAATCATGACCGAGGCTGGCTCAATTTCTGACCGAGAGTGACTCAATTTCTGACCGAGGCTGGCTCAAAAAATGACCGAGCCTGGTTCAATTTCTGACCGAGAGTGACTCAAATCATGACCGAGGCTGGCTCAATTTCTGACCGAGAGTGACTCAAACCATGACCGAGGCTGGCTCAAAAAATGACCGAGCCTGGTTCAATTTCTGACCGAGAGTGACTAAAATCATGACTGAGCGTGGCTCAAATTCTGACCGAGAGTGACTTCAATCATGACTTGAGCACCATCAACCCACCAACAATAAGACTCCAACATGACTTGGAGGCACCGTCATGAACCCACCACGAATAAACCCACATCACTCGGGCGCCACCAACCCACGGATGACTTGGGAACCATCAACCCACCAACAATAAGACTCCAACATGACTTGGAGGCACCGTCATGAACCCACCACGAATAAACCCACATCACTCGGGCGCCACCAACCCACGGATGACTTGGGCACCATCAACCCACCAACAATAAGACTCCAACATGACTTGGAGGCACCTTAATGGAACCCACAACTAAAAACCACACAAGACTTGGCCACATTCAACCCACAGATGACTTGAGTATCATGAACCCACCACCAATAACCACACAAGTATTGGCGTCAACATGAACCCACCGAC
>NC_138524.1:45551964-45554464 GCF_000230855.2 Cajanus cajan | reverse complement strand
AACAAAATACAAGAAAGAAGGCTAGGTTTGGAGCAATTTTGAACAAAGGCGATGAACAAAGGGAAAATGGGATGGACAAGTGACAGAGTAGGCCATATTTGGTGCAAATTCAGGCAAGGATGATGAACAAAGGCAAAACCCACCCAAAATTAGCTCGCAAGAGCATAGACCGTCCCTCAGGTGGGTTGGGTAGGAAAGAAACTATGATAGGTATGGTGCAATTTTGGGCAAGGATGATGAACAAAGGGAAATTTGGCTGGGAAAGAGAAAGGGAAGGCCATATTTGGCTGGACAAGGGAAAGGGTAGGCCACATTTGGTGCAAATTCAAGCAAGGATGGTGAACAAAGGGAAAACCCACAAAAAATTAGCTCGTAAGAGCATAAACCGTCCCTCGGGTGGGTTGGGCAAGATACAAACTAGGCTAGGTTTGGTGCAATTTTGTGCAAGGATGATGAACAAAGGAAAAATGGGCTGGACAAGTGAAAGGGTAGGCCATATTTGGTGCAAATTCGGGCAAGGATGGTGAACAAAGGGAAAACCCACCAAAAATTAGCTCGTAAGAGCATAAACCGTCCCTCAGGTGGGTTGGGCAACAAAGAAAGTAGGCTAGGTTTTGTGCAATTTTGGGCAAGGATGATGATCAAAGGGAAAATAGGCTAGAAAAGAGATAGGGTAAGGCATATTTGGTGCAAACTCGATCAAGGATGATAAACAAAAGGAAAACCCACCAAAAATTAGCTCAAAAGAGCATAAACCGTCCCTCGGGTGGGTTGGGAGAGATAGAAAATATGCTAGATTTGGTGCAATTTTGGGCAAGGATTATGAACTGAGGGAAAATGGGCTGGACAAGTGAAAGGGTAGGCCATATTTGGTGCAAATTCGGTCAGTAATGGTAAACAAAGGGAAAACCCACCAAAAATTAGCTCGTAAGAGCATAAACCGTCCCTCGGGTAGGTTAGGCAAGGTAGAAACTAGGCTAGATTTGGTGCAATTTTGGGAAATAATGGTGATCAAAGGGAAAATGGGCTGGACGAGTTATAGGGTAAGGCATATTTGGTGCAAACTCGGTGATGGATGAAAAATGAAGAGAAAACCCACCAAAAATTAGCTCAAAAGAGCATAAACCGTCCCTCGGGTGGGTCAAGATGGCTAAAATGTGGCTAAACAAAGGCTGGATAGGCCAAAATATGGGTTAGAATGATGATAGAACGAATCTGGAGTTTTTCGAAAATTTTCAAAAAAATCGGCCGAAGTCGGTCGAATTTTCGGTTTGATTGAAGAAAAATTTTGATTCAAAATTTGCCACGGGAGAACACAACGCAGGCTTAGAAATGCCCACAGAGTGTGAGGGAAAGGCCCCGTGGCTTGCCCAGACCAGCCAAGGTGCGCTGGGTTTCTGCTGAGACACACCCTCCCCCTATAATAGGCTAATATGCAAAAGTGAATTTTGTACAAGTAGATACCCTTTTTCTGAGCAGACATAAGTCCATTTTTGGGAGCTACAGATCGAATTTTGATCTGATTTTTTGCAGTATTGTTTAGAAAAATCATATCTTTGTGCTCACCAAATTAGAGAATTTTTTGCCAAGGGAATATTTTTTAATAAGTTTTTTAAGAAACGAAAATACGTAAATCCGGAAAAATAGAAAAACGTATCTAGGCATCGAATTTTGATCTGATTTTTTGCATGCACCCACATAATAATATAACTGACCTGTCCACCAAAAATCTCAGCCATCCTCCAAGGGATTGAATTTTAATGATTTTTTTACCAAAACATGGTAAAATCGGAAAATTGGTAAAAATGGAGGATGAAGGTCTTTCACCCCCAAACCTTCCCAGCATACTTAGGCATGTTAGAAGAGATGTTTGATCCAAGAAGTGCTCAAAAAAAATTTGAATGGTTCATAGTTGGTGCATAGTGGTCGGTCACGGTGGGTCGTGGTGCAAATCTGGTGGGTCGTGACTCAATTTCTGACCAGCCTTGGCTCAATTTCTGGTGGGTCGTGACTCAATTTCTGACCGAGCCAGCCAAATTTTCTGACCGAGGGTGACTCAATTTCTGACCGAGAGTGACTCAAAAAATGACCGAGGCTGGCTCAATTTCTGACCGAGAGTGACTCAAATCATGACCGAGGCTGGCTCAATTTCTGACCGAGAGTGACTCAAAAAATGACCGAGACTGGCTCAATTTCTGACCGAGAGTGACTCAAAAAATGACCGAGCCTGGTTCAATTTCTGACCGAGAGTGACTCAAATCATGACCGAGGCTGGCTCAATTTCTGACCGAGAGTGACTCAAATCATGACCGAGGCTGGCTCAATTTCTGACCGAGAGTGACTCAATTTTTGACCGAGCCTGGTTCAATTTCTGACCGAGAGTGACTCAAATCATGACCGAGGCTGGCTCAATTTCTGACCGAGAGTGACTCAAATCATGACCGAGGCTGGCTCAATTTCTGACCGAGAGTGACTCAAATCATGACCGAGGCTGGCTCAA
>NC_138524.1:45539464-45541964 GCF_000230855.2 Cajanus cajan | reverse complement strand
TGCGCTGGGTTTCTGCTGAGACACACCCTCCCCCTATAATAGGCTAATATGCAAAAGTGAATTTTGTACAAGTAGATACCCTTTTTCTGAGCAGACATAAGTCCATTTTTGGGAGCTACAGATCGAATTTTGATATGATTTTTTGCAGTATTGTTTAGAAAAATCATATCTTTGTGCTCACCAAATTAGAGAATTTTTTGCCAAGGGAATATTTTTTAATAATTTTTTTAAGAAACGAAAATACGTAAATCCGGCAAAATAGAAAAACGTATCTAGGCATCGAATTTTGATCTGATTTTTTGCATGCACCCACATAATAATATAACTGACCTGTCCACCAAAAATCTCAGCCATCCTCCAAGGGATTGAATTTTAATGATTTTTTTACCAAAACATGGTAAAATCGGAAAATTGGTAAAAATGGAGGATGAAGGTCTTTCACCCCCAAACCTTCCCAGCATACTTAGGCATGTTAGAAGAGATGTTTGATCCAAGAAGTGCTCAAAAAAAATTTGAATGGTTCATAGTTGGTGCATAGTGGTCGGTCACGGTGGGTCGTGGTGCAAATCTGGTGGGTCGTGACTCAATTTCTGACCAGCCTTGGCTCAATTTCTGGTGGGTCGTGACTCAATTTCTGACCGAGCCAGCCAAATTTTCTGACCGAGGGTGACTCAATTTCTGACCGAGAGTGACTCAAAAAATGACCGAGGCTGGCTCAATTTCTGACCGAGAGTGACTCAAATCATGACCGAGGCTGGCTCAATTTCTGACCGAGAGTGACTCAAAAAATGACCGAGACTGGCTCAATTTCTGACCGAGAGTGACTCAAAAAATGACCGAGCCTGGTTCAATTTCTGACCGAGAGTGACTCAAATCATGACCGAGGCTGGCTCAATTTCTGACCGAGAGTGACTCAAATCATGACCGAGGCTGGGTCAGATGACCGAGGCTGGCTCAATTTCTGACCGAGAGTGACTCAAATCATGACCGAGACTGGCTCAATTTCTGACCGAGAGTGACTCAATTTCTGACCGAGCCTGGTTCAATTTCTGACCGAGAGTGACTCAAATCATGACCGAGGCTGGCTCAATTTCTGACCGAGAGTGACTCAAGTCATGACCGAGGTTGGCTCAATTTCTGACCGAGAGTGACTCAATTTCTGACCGAGCCTGGCTCAATTTCTGACCGAGAGTGACTCAAATCATGACCGAGGCTGGCTCAATTTCTGACCGAGATTGACTCAAATCATGACCGAGGCTGGCTCAATTTCTGACCGAGAGTGACTCAAATCATGACCGAGGCTGGCTCAATTTCTGACCGAGAGTGACTCAATTTCTGACCGAGCCTGGTTCAATTTCTGACCGAGAGTGACTCAAATCATGACCGAGGCTGGCTCAATTTCTGACCGAGAGTGACTCAAATCATGACCGAGGCTGGCTCAATTTCTGACCGAGAGTGACTCAAATCATGACCGAGGCTGGCTCAATTTCTGACCGAGAGTGACTCAATTTCTGACCGAGCCTGGTTCAATTTCTGACCGAGAGTGACTCAAATCATGACCGAGGCTGGCTCAATTTCTGACCGAGAGTGACTCAATTTCTGACCGAGAGTGACTCAAATCATGACCGAGGCTGGCTCAATTTCTGACCGAGAGTGACTCAATTTCTGACCGAGAGTGACTTAAATCATGACCGAGGCTGGCTCAATTTCTGACCGAGAGTGACTCAAATCATGACCGAGGCTGGCTCAATTTCTGACCGAGAGTGACTCAATTTCTGACCGAGAGTGACTCAATTTCTGACCGAGAGTGACTCAAATCATGACCGAGGCTGGCTCAATTTCTGACCGAGAGTGACTCAATTTCTGACCGAGGCTGGCTCAAAAAATGACCGAGCCTGGTTCAATTTCTGACCGAGAGTGACTCAATTTCTGACCGAGCCTGGTTCAATTTCTGACCGAGAGTGACTCAAATCATGACCGAGGCTGGCTCAATTTCTGACCGAGAGTGACTCAATTTCTGACCGAGCCTGGTTCAATTTCTGACCGAGAGTGACTCAAATCATGACCGAGGCTGGCTCAATTTCTGACCGAGAGTGACTCAAATCATGACCGAGGCTGGCTCAATTTCTGACCGAGAGTGACTCAATTTCTGACCGAGCCTGGTTCAATTTCTGACCGAGAGTGACTCAAATCATGACCGAGGCTGGCTCAATTTCTGACCGAGAGTGACTCAAATCATGACCGAGGCTGGCTCAATTTCTGACCGAGAGTGACTCAAATCATGACCGAGGCTGGCTCAATTTCTGACCGAGAGTGACTCAAATCATGACCGAGGCTGGCTCAATTTCTGACCGAGAGTGACTCAATTTCTGACCGAGCCTGGTTCAATTTCTGACCGAGAGTGACTCAAATCATGACCGAGGCTGGCTCAATTTCTGACCGAGAGTGACTCAATTTCTGACCGAGAGTGACTCAAATCATGACCGAGGCTGGCTCAATT
>NC_138524.1:45526964-45529464 GCF_000230855.2 Cajanus cajan | reverse complement strand
AAGGCTGGATAGGCCAAAATATGGGTTAGAATGATGATAGAACGAATCTGGAGTTTTTCGAAAATTTTCAAAAAAATCGGCCGAAGTCGGTCGAATTTTCGGTTTGATTGAAGAAAAATTTTGATTCAAAATTTGCCACGGGAGAACACAACGCAGGCTTAGAAATGCCCACAGAGTGTGAGGGAAAGGCCCCGTGGCTTGCCCAGACCAGCCAAGGTGCGCTGGGTTTCTGCTGAGACACACCCTCCCCCTATAATAGGCTAATATGCAAAAGTGAATTTTGTACAAGTAGATACCCTTTTTCTGAGCAGACATAAGTCCATTTTTGGGAGCTACAGATCGAATTTTGATCTGATTTTTTGCAGTATTGTTTAGAAAAATCATATCTTTGTGCTCACCAAATTAGAGAATTTTTTGCCAAGGGAATATTTTTTAATAATTTTTTTAAGAAACGAAAATACGTAAATCCGGAAAAATAGAAAAACGTATCTAGGCATCGAATTTTGATCTGATTTTTTGCATGCACCCACATAATAATATAACTGACCTGTCCACCAAAAATCTCAGCCATCCTCCAAGGGATTGAATTTTAATGATTTTTTTACCAAAACATGGTAAAATCGGAAAATTGGTAAAAATGGAGGATGAAGGTCTTTCACCCCCAAACCTTCCCAGCATACTTAGGCATGTTAGAAGAGATGTTTGATCCAAGAAGTGCTCAAAAAAAATTTGAATGGTTCATAGTTGGTGCATAGTGGTCGGTCACGGTGGGTCGTGGTGCAAATCTGGTGGGTCGTGACTCAATTTCTGACCAGCCTTAGCTCAATTTCTGGTGGGTCGTGACTCAATTTCTGACCGAGCCAGCCAAATTTTCTGACCGAGGGTGACTCAATTTCTGACCGAGAGTGACTCAAAAAATGACCGAGGCTGGCTCAATTTCTGACCGAGAGTGACTCAAATCATGACCGAGGCTGGCTCAATTTCTGACCGAGAGTGACTCAAAAAATGACCGAGACTGGCTCAATTTCTGACCGAGAGTGACTCAAAAAATGACCGAGCCTGGTTCAATTTCTGACCGAGAGTGACTCAAATCATGACCGAGGCTGGCTCAATTTCTGACCGAGAGTGACTCAAATCATGACCGAGGCTGGCTCAATTTCTGACCGAGAGTGACTCAATTTCTGACCGAGCCTGGTTCAATTTCTGACCGAGAGTGACTCAAATCATGACCGAGGCTGGCTCAATTTCTGACCGAGAGTGACTCAAATCATGACCGAGGCTGGCTCAATTTCTGACCGAGAGTGACTCAATTTCTGACCGAGCCTGGTTCAATTTCTGACCGAGAGTGACTCAAATCATGACCGAGGCTGGCTCAATTTCTGACCGAGAGTGACTCAATTTCTGACCGAGAGTGACTCAAATCATGACCGAGGCTGGCTCAATTTCTGACCGAGAGTGACTCAATTTCTGACCGAGAGTGACTTAAATCATGACCGAGGCTGGCTCAATTTCTGACCGAGAGTGACTCAATTTCTGACCGAGAGTGACTTAAATCATGACCGAGGCTGGCTCAATTTCTGACCGAGAGTGACTCAAATCATGACCGAGGCTGGCTCAATTTCTGACCGAGAGTGACTCAATTTCTGACCGAGAGTGACTCAATTTCTGACCGAGAGTGACTCAAATCATGACCGAGGCTGGCTCAATTTCTGACCGAGAGTGACTCAATTTCTGACCGAGGCTGGCTCAAAAAATGACCGAGCCTGGTTCAATTTCTGACCGAGAGTGACTCAATTTCTGACCGAGCCTGGTTCAATTTCTGACCGAGAGTGACTCAAATCATGACCGAGGCTGGCTCAATTTCTGACCGAGAGTGACTCAATTTCTGACCGAGAGTGACTCAAATCATGACCGAGGCTGGCTCAATTTCTGACCGAGAGTGACTCAATTTCTGACCGAGAGTGACTCAAATCATGACCGAGGCTGGCTCAATTTCTGACCGAGAGTGACTCAAATCATGACCGAGGCTGGCTCAATTTCTGACCGAGAGTGACTCAATTTCTGACCGAGAGTGACTCAATTTCTGACCGAGAGTGACTCAAATCATGACCGAGGCTGGCTCAATTTCTGACCGAGAGTGACTCAATTTCTGACCGAGGCTGGCTCAAAAAATGACCGAGCCTGGTTCAATTTCTGACCGAGAGTGACTCAAATCATGACCGAGGCTGGCTCAATTTCTGACCGAGAGTGACTCAATTTCTGACCGAGAGTGACTCAAATCATGACCGAGGCTGGCTCAATTTCTGACCGAGAGTGACTCAAACCATGACCGAGGCTGGCTCAAAAAATGACCGAGCCTGGTTCAATTTCTGACCGAGAGTGACTAAAATCATGACCGAGCGTGGCTCAAATTCTGACCGAGAGTGACTTCAATCATGACTTGAGCACCATCAACCCACCAACAATAAGACTCCAACATGACTTGGAGGCACCGTCATGA
>NC_138524.1:45499464-45519464 GCF_000230855.2 Cajanus cajan | reverse complement strand
TGTGCATATTTAAACTGTCATCATGTAGATAGTTAATTTATAATTGCTTAGAATAAATAGGGGTAATTTAGTAATTTTACGCTATTATTTTAGAAATAATCTGTCATAGGGAACCCGAAAGGGGCGCTGTGGGGTGCTAACACCTTCCCCACGCGTAACCGACTCCCTTACCCGACTCTGGTTGTAATGGACGAAGTCGATTTTTGAATCGATTGCCTTATCCCTTTTTCCAATGTTTTGAGTAAAACATTGGTGGCGACTCCACGAACCCTTCCTTTTATGAAAACCGCTAATCCATGGAGGGTCCCGCTTGGGATTAACATGGACTGGTGAACCATTTTAATAAAATTGCTCGTTTGACGAGGTCTCAGTTTGAGAATAAGTCATTCTAGCAATCCATATTTTAAACAAATAAAAGAGTCCAACCATCATTCGCGAATGCCGAAAGCCCGTTTCGGGCCGGTGGCGACAGATGGCGACTCCGCTGGGGAAGCCTCGAGAGTCAGTCCCATTTAGTGACAGATTATTTTTAACAAATAATAGTTAAAATTACTTTATTACCCCTCACTTGTATGATAACATGTTTATCTATTTGGCTTTAATAACTGTTGTATTTTTAAATTTACGCAATTGTTTGAAATAAAAACTGCACACAAACCTTTGCACACAACAGTTCCCTCTATACCCGGGGGCATGAGTGATTAACCATAGGGAGTGGATGTTAGTACGGCCGGTTGTCGAATGGGTCTATAGGTGCCCGTAGACCGTTGTCGGAAAACATCACTCAAGGTGATAACCATGAACTTGAGTCCGACGGTGCGTTGGAGCTTTCCATCGACCTACGATGAGAGGAATTGGGTCCCTATAATGGGGGCACCTTGGGGGCCTTGGACTGGTGAGAACAGTTAGAACCTACCTTGAATATGCACCATTTCTGCAGGATACCCCTACCTCGTGATTCGCTCGTGACTGTTCGTGGATGAGTGAATTGTGTGTGCATTCTTTATGTGACATTGTATGAGCATATATTTGCACCTTTTAAACATACAACATTCTTGTTTACAATAAAAAAAATAATAATAATAAGAATAAATAGAAATAAAGATTTTCTAGTACATGGTGTTAACATCTGCCTCCATTGCATTCATATAGGTAGTTTCCCTTTTCACCCAAAATATACAAAAATACAAAATACTCAAAAAGAAAAAATACGTATTTATCCAAACCAAGCAATATCATGCATCATCTTAGGAATATCCCGAAAACATGATAATGCTTAGTTGAATAAACACTATGCATGCATATTCATCGCCATCATCTCATATCATGCATTGTATTGTAGATTATGGAGAGGTCTAGGGAGGTGCAAAGGCCATTAAAGAAAGTGGACTTCCTATTATACCGTGCTGAGAGGTTGGATCACCTCTGTACCTTGATGTCAAGAGAGGCTCGCGTCGAGTTTGAGAAATCTTACGGGCGAGTTCTCGATTTGATGAGGATTTGTGTGGATCCAGCTTTTCTGAGGGCATTGGTTCACTTTTGGAGTCCCGATCTGCACTGTTTTGAGTTCCCCCAGTTTGACCTGGTTCCTACTCTAGAGGAGTACGAGCTCATGTTACGGTGGCCTAAATCAGCTGGGGTTTACCTTTTTCAGGGGAACCATGTGGCCGTAGAAAGAGTAGCCACTCAGGTCAAACTACCTCTACGATCAGCTGCCTTAGTAGGGAACGGCAGTATCAAGGGTTGGAAGCTTGCTATGATCGAAGACCACCTTTCTTCCTTGGCTGGTGAGGGAGATTGGTTAGCTTTCAACAAGACTCTAGCGTTAGCTGTGTTTGGGATGATCCTATTCCCCTTTCACGCTAACACAGTGGACCATGCTGCAATGGACGTTTTCTTCGCTTGGGACGTACACATGAAGAGTCCCGTGCCCGCTATTCTCGCCGACACCTTGCTGTCTGTTCATCTATCTCAACAGAAGCAAGGGAAGATCATCCGATGCTGCACCTCCTTGTTATATGTGTGGGGCATCACACATTTCTACGCCTCTAGTCACATGGGGGCGTTGCCCGATCCGTTGAGAAGCTTCTCAAAGATCCCCGTCTGCCGCCGATATGCTTCCGAGTGGAAGGATGAGATGGAACAGTGGAGTATCGAGCACTTCACGTGGGTTTGCCCTTGGTTCCGTCCGAGCCATGTATTGACAAGATGCGGCAGTTATTCGAGCATACCGTTGATGGGCCTCAGAGGTTGCATAACCTATTCACCTAAATTGGTTATGAGGCAACTAATGAGGACCCAAATCATTCCTACCATAGAGGAACTGGGAGGGTTGTGTTTCTCTTTCGATCCCGAGCATCAGAGAGATATGCACGCTGTTATAAGAGCGTGGGAGAGACCAACCTATGAGGGAGATCTCGAGCTTGGAAAGCCTCGGGTATCCGTCTCCATTGATTATGAGAAATGGAGGAATGAGAGGGGGGTGTCACAACCATCCACCTCTTGTGCAACCACGACTACAAGGAGGGTGTTGCAAGAACAGGTCGACGCCTTGACCAAGAAACTGGAAATCATGGGAGCTCAGATGAGAGTTCTTGAAGAGAAAAACGAAGAATCCAGTTTCACCATTGATGGTCTTCAAAGGCAATGCAAGAAGAAAGACCATGAGATAGAGCGGCTCAAGGATGAGTGTGCTAACCTCAACGAGGAGACTACTCGGGCATCCAAAATGCCAAAGGTTGAACCGAGTAGTCAACTCCAAGAAGTCAATATGAAGATAGCACGCCTTGAAGCCGAGCATGCAAAGCAGGCACAGTTGATCAAGGACATGCAAGATGATTTGTTTCTGACTCGATCCGACGCACAGCAATGGCGGGAAGTCGCTCAACGACAAGCCGCAAACCTTTCCGATTTCCGCAGAAAGGAAAGGGAAGGATTGGCACAAATGGCCAAACTCCAAGAGGAGAAGGATCGAGCCGAAGACGAGCTTAATGAACTACAGGCCATGATCAACTACTATACTCAGAAAGCGAAGGAGGCTCAGAAAATCAGTGACGATATGAGCCAAGCGGTCCATACGCAGATTGAAGCAATGGGTCGTCATGTCGAGGAAGCCGAAGATGAATGGCAAAGAAATATGAACCCGCCTGTGGGTTTTTACCGGCTTTTCTCTTATTGTAAAAAATTGCTTCAAAGCATTGTATAAAAGTTGTACACTTTCTTTAATGAATAAAATCGTATTTTTGAGATTTATTGCCTTTGCATCTCATTAGTCATTCATTTTGCATTTATCTCTCTTGGTAATTAATAATAAAGATTAATAAAAAGAAAGAATTAATCGATGCGTATGTTCAGAATGGATCGCACGCCATTTGTGATAAAATGCAAACCAACAACTGCGCAAAGCGAACACACGACGACGCCGTTGTTGGTAATCAAGACAGAAAAAGGGGAAGGTCCCACGCCCTTAAGGATTGTCGCACCAAGGCCTTTCCCTTACGAATCGAATAAGGCTGTGCCATGGATATACGACATCCATTCTTCTGCCGACAGCGATATCTCTAACATCGCTGGACTTGGGGGCATGACTAGGAGTGGAAGGATCTACACTCCCGAAGATCTGCACGACAAAGCTCCCAAGAATAGAGGAAAAGAAAAGGAGAAAAACGAGGAAAACAAGGAATCCGAGGAGGAGACTGATGAGCTGTTGAAGTACATTCGACAAAGTGAGTACTCCATCGTGGATCAACTTCACAGGACGCCAGCGAAAATCACTCTGCTGTCGTTGATCCTAAGCTCTGAACCGCATCGACAAGCTTTGTTGAAAGTCTTGAACGAAGCATATGTGTCGCATTCCATCTCCCAAGACAAGTTTGAGGGGATTGTTAGTCACATCAAGGCTAATGATCACCTCACTTTCACCGATGAAGAAATCCCCGCTGAGGGACCGAACCACAACAAGCCCTTGCACATCTCTGTAAAGTGCAAGGAGTACCACATCGCAAAAGTCTTGGTGGATAATGGATCTTCCTTGAATGTGATGCCTAAAAGAACTCTTGATCAAGTGGCAATCAAGGGAGTCCAAATGCGCCCGAGCAACATGATCGTTCGAGCTTTCGACGGTTCTAAAAGAGAAGTGGTGGGAGAGATCAATCTTCCAATCCAAATTGGACCCACTATCTTCAACGTCGAATTTCAAGTGATGGACATTACTCCGGCATACAGCTGTCTCCTTGGCCGACCTTGGATTCATGATGCGAAAGCTGTACCCTCTACGCTCCACCAGAAAGTCAAGTTCATAATGGGTGACAAACTGGTGACTGTACAAGCTGAAGATGACATACTCATCAGTAAGCCATCCAACATACCTTATGTGGATGCAGCAGAGGAAGCTTTGGAAACCGCCTTCCAAGCATTGGAAATTGCCAATGTTGAGACGTTTCCCCGAGAAATGAAGAAGGTAGCCCATATGCTCACTAAGAACGGATACTTGCCTGGACAAGGACTTGGCAAGTATTCCCAAGGAATTCCCGAGCTACCCATTATCAAGGAGAACCCGGGGAAACAAGGGTTAGGATACAACCCTAGTAAAGATCAAAGGACGAAGAGGAATCAAGATCCAACTCGACGTTCTTTCAGAAGGCCGGTTCACAAACGTCAAGGCCGGTTGTTGTCATCAAGTGTTCTTCTCCTTCCGATAGGGATGCATAAACTCGATGACTGTTAGAGATCACTCCTCGGGGACAGCCCGACCCCCGAGCCTCGATAGGGCACATGTTTTCCACTATGATTATAATAAAATCATTTTTCATTATTTCTTATTGCTTCTTTTCTTGCTTGCAATAAAATTCTAGGCCGTGTTATTTAACCCTGTTTGAATAAACATGAATGAGGTTAAAATCGTCTTAATAATCAATAAACCCGCATCATTTTTATGTGGAAGTGTGCGCAATAACTTGGAGCACCTTTTTCTTGGCCTCAATAAGTGCCATCATGGATAAAAGAAATCCTAAAAATACAAAATAAGCTCGGCAGGAAACCCAAAAAGGGGACTGCGCAAAAATAAGAGCAAAAGACCCGCTAGGAATCCCACAAAAGGGTGACCTAGGCAAAAGTTAGGGCAAAAGACCCGCTAAAACTCCACAAATGGGTGTTTTAGGCAAAAGTTAGGGCCGTCAAAAAAGAAAAACAAAATAAATCCATGATGGTACCATCAATTGAATTCAACAAGGGGCTCAAGAAAAGCTATCCAAGTTGTCAAAGCACAATCATTAATAACAAAGATGTGCTTAATCTCATAAGTGTTTAATCGAACAAACCTAAACACAATAAGCCTACCATGGCCAGCCATTCTTACAAAATCCATTTTTCAAAAATAAAATAATCCCCTCTAAAACACAAACTTTTGAAAATATATCCTTTCCTTCTTTTCTCTCTTGTCCCAACGATTTTTGAATAATCTAGTGGAAACATGGAGATATAGTGGTCAATAGGAGGGTTGACACATCTTCTAAAGGAAGGGAAGGATCATTTGGTTGATGACACCAAATCCCAATATAACACGCATCATTCCTCGTTACAGAAATCGGCAGCGCACAGCCCGTCTGGAGGAATGGCAAAATCCAAAAAAACGCATCGGTTAATTCTTTTGAAAAATGAATCAAATAGAATTAGGTGCATCATACTGCATACATGCATACAGATGATAGGTGTACTGGAAGATCACTTATTCTCTGTTTATTGGAAAAAACAAACAAAAAACAAAAATATATAAACTTCAGAAAAAATAATGCGCCCGCACCATGTTCAGTACACCCGTACCAAAATGGGGGTTATGAACAAAATTTCAACTCAATACGGGCGTACTGAAATGGATACGGCCGTATTGGCTATAAAGAAATTTTCAAAGACCTCGTCATGAGGCAATCACATAAAATAGAAAAAATAGAAAATTGCTTGTGTATGACAGCAGAAAATTCGACAAAAAAAACAGAGATTCCGCATCATACAGAATAACTGAGCCTGGAGAGGCTTGCCGAAATAATACTCATACGAAATAACTGAGCCTGGAGAGGCTTGCCGAAATAATACTCCCCAAGAGACATCTCGGCTTGCACTCTTGGGCTGAACAGAAACCATACAGAATAATTGAGCCTGGAGAGGCTTGCCGAAATAATACTCTCTCATCATAACAGAATAATTGAGCCTGGAGAGGCTTGCCGAAAGAATACTCTCACAAAATAACTGAGCCTGGAGAGGCTTGCTGAAATAATACTCTCACAGAATAACTGAGCCTGGAGAGGCTCGCCGAAATAATACTCTCGCAGAATAATTGAGCCTGGAGAGGCTCGCCGAAATAATACTCTCGCAGAATAATTGAGCCTGGAGAGGCTTGCCGAAATAATACTCTTCTTCATCAAAGAATAATTGAGCCTGGAGAGGCTCGCTGAAATAATACTCTTCTTCATCAAAGAATAATTGAGCCTGGAGAGGCTCGCCAAAATAATACTCCTCAAAGACATTTCTGTACAGAAAAAGCCGAAACTAACAAAAAAGGCAAAAATACAGAAAAAGCCAAAATCAACAAAAAAGGCGAAATACAGAAAAAGCCGAAACTAACAAAAGAGGCAAAAATACAGAAAAATCCAAAAAACGACAAAAAAGGCAAAAGATTTAGAAAATCAATCGCCTCATACAGAATAATTGAGCCTGGAGAGGCTTGCTAAAATAATACTCCCACAGAATAATTGAGCCTGGAGAGGCTTGCCGAAATAATACTCTCAGAATAACTGAGCCTGGAGAGGCTCGCCGAAACAATACTCTCTGACCATACAAAATAATTGAGCCTGGGGAGGCTTGCCAAAATAATACTCTCACAAAATAATTGAGCCTGGAGAGGCTTGCTAAAATAATACTCCCACAAGATAATTGAGCCTGGAGAGGCTTGCTAAAATAATACTCCCACAGAATAATTAAGCCTGGAGAGGCTTGCCGAAATAATACTCTCCAAAAGACGCCTCAGCTCGCATTCTCGGGCTGAACAAAAAACCAATTCATCGTACAGAATAATTGAGCCTGGAGAGGCTCGCCGAAATAATACTCTCCCAGAATAATTGAGCCTGGAGAGGCTCGCCGAAACAATACTCTCCCAAATAATTGAGCCTGGAGAGGCTCGCCGAAACAATACTCCCCCATAATAATTGAGCCTGGAGAGGCTCGCCGAAACAATACTCCCTCAGAATAATTGAGCCTGAAGAGGCTCGCCGAAACAATACTCCCCCAGAATAATTGAGCCTGGAAAGGCTCGCCGAAAGAATACTCTCCCAGAATAATTGAGCCTGGAGAGGCTCGCCGAAAGAATACTCTCCCAGAATAATTGAGCCTGGAGAGGCTCGCCGAAAGAATACTCCCTCAGAATAATTGAGCCTGGAGAGGCTCGCCGAAATAATACTCCACAGCACACAGAATAACTGAGCCTGGAGAGGCTTGTCGAAATAATACTCTTACAGAATAATTGAGCCTGGAGAGGCTCGCAGAAATAATACTCCCCAGAGAAACCTCAGCTCGCGCTCATGGAACAAATCCCCAGCGAGAGCTATCAAAGCAAGATCGTCAAAACCCCCAATGGAAGCGCGATCATCCAAGCAAAATATTCAGTCAAAGGACTTGAAACTTCCTCAATGGAAGATAGCTCTCTGACTCAAGCGTTGAGTGAGGCTAAGCCTGCAGAGGCTTCCTAAAAAATACTCTGGGATACATAAGATCCCCAAATCCCCAGTCGCCTACTCAGAGGCACCCTTTCAAAAAGAGAAAAAATCAAAAATATCAATAACCATTCCCCAAGCGGAATCCGGCACTCAGCCGAACACTGAACATCAAGATCATTCGCCTACTCAGAGGCACTCCTTCAAAAAAGAGAAAATCAAAAAAGATCAAATAATCATTCCCCAAGTAGAATCCGGCTCTTAGCCAATCATTGAACGTCAAGCTGATACGCCTAACAGAAGAGGCCAATCACAACCAATGATAAAATCCCCTAGCGGATAACAGCCTACACAGAGGCAACAAAATCCAAAAAATCAAAAAGAGTCACCCGAATAAGGATAACCGGGATACTCCACTTACGTCAAAAGGACGTCAGCCAAACATAAGGCATCGCTCAATTCAAGAAGAGCATCTGTGTCTACACCCCAAGGAAACAGAAATTCCCCATGGGTACCAACTAAGCAATGCAAGTTGGGGCACAAAAACCTATGAATGACTGCACATCCCCTAGACGGATCCCTGCGTTATCCAGCCCTCAGCGGCACAAAAATCAAAAACAATCGTCGAAGCAGCATCGTGGACTGTGGAGACAAAATCAACATCCAGAATCCCCAGCGGATAACAGCCTATACAGAGGCAGCAAAAATCAGAAAATCAAAAAGAGATACCCGAATAAGGATAAATCGGGATACTCCACCAACGTCAAAGGACGTCAGCCAAACATAAGGCATCGCTCAACTCAAAGAGAGAGCATCTGTGTCCACACCCCAAGGATTCAGAAATTCCCCATGGGTACCAACAATGCAATGCAAGTTGGGGCACAGGAACCTATGAATGACTGCACATCCCCTAGACGGATCCCTGCGTTATCCAGCCCTCAGTGGCACAAAAATCAAAAAACAACCGTCGAAGCAGCATCGTGGACTGTGGAGACAAAATCATCAAAAATCCCTGGAAAGGAGATATTCACGCTACCCCGTTGTCACAAACACGGAGGTATGCAGCTTCCGGCTCGAGCAATGAGCGAAGCTATCTCTGGAAAGGAGGTACACACTGCTCACCGTCGTCACAAGGGTACTTAGCTTCCGGCTCAAACAAAGAGTGAAGCTAAGCCTGGAGAGGCGGTACTCACAGCTTCCAGCTTGGGCAGCAAGCAAAGCAAAGCCTGGAGAGGCGAAACTCACACTGCTCACCGTCGTCACAAAGGTGCTTAGTTTCCGGCTCGAACAAAGAGCGAGACTAAGCCTGGAGAGGCGAAACTCACACTGCTACCGTTGTCACAAGGGTACTTAGCTTCCGGCTCGAACAAAGAGTGAAGCTAAGCCTGGAGAGGCGGTACTCACAGCTTCCAGCTTGGGCAGCAAGCAAAGCAAAGCCTGGAGAGGCGAAACTCACACTGCTCACCGTCGTCACAAAGGTGCTTAGTTTCCGGCTCGAACAAAGAGCGAGACTAAGCCTGGAGAGGCGAAACTCACACTGCTACCGTTGTCACAAGGGTACTTAGCTTCCGGCTCGAACAAAGAGTGAAGCTAAGCCTGGAGAGGCGGTACTCACAGCTTCCAGCTTGGGCAGCAAGCAAAGCAAAGCCTGGAGAGGCGATGACTAATACTCACCCTGGAGAGGGCAAACTCACCCTGGAGAGGGAAAGACTCACGCTACCAAAGTGACTAGAAGCGCGGAGGTATGCACCAACCTGGAGAGGCTACTCAACAATTTTCCCACCTGAAGACACTACAAGTCGGAAGGATGGCACATTACCCGGACAATTGGGTCAACTCCTTTACTTGTCAATCGGTACACCAAAAGACCGTCTGACTAAGTAAAGGGGGGGCAGCTGTAGACCCCTAAAATTGCCCGGGTCGGAAATAAAGCTTGAAGACTCTCGAAGACTGAAGAAAGATCAGCCAGAAGGACTCCTGGAAGGCCCTAGGAGGGTTCTCTGTAGGTCTAGAGGTCTTAGAATAGCTCAAAATAAGAAAGTGGAGGGAATGAAGCCCAATACGGCCGTACTAAACTTAATACGGCCGTATTGAAGCTTCAATACGGCCGCAGTGAACTCAATACGGCGTATTGAAGTTTCTGAAACTTCAATACGGCCGTACTGAAATCAATACGGCCGTACTGAAATCAATACGGCCGTATTGAAGCTTCAATACGGCCGCAGTGAACTCAATACGGCGTATTGAAGTTTCTGAAACTTCAATACGGCCGTACTGAAATCAATACGGCCGTATTGAAGCTTCAATACAGCCGCAGTGAACTCAATACGGGCGCATTGAAATTTCTGAATTTCAATACGGCCGTATTGAATTCAATACGGCCGTATTGAAGTTCAAAAATTTCAATACGGCCGTATTGATCCCATAGCCCGTATTGCGCCTGTTCCCTATAAATATGACGTCAATTGGACGTCATTTGACACTTTTACAGATAGTTTTAACCCTCTCCTTGAGTATTCTGGGGTTTTTGAGCAGTGTTCTGCCCTAGAAATCACTCGGAGAGTTGATCCGACGAAGTTCTTGAGCCCCGAGCCATTTTGCTTGAGGATCGAACCTAGTCGAAGGGAAATCCTCCGGATTTCCATAGTCAAAATTTTATAGGAGGGAGCGAGCGGGCTTGTAGAGCGAGGGAACGCCAAAAAGCTTCCCAGTTTTACTTTAATATATAAAAGCACGCTTCAAAGGTTTCTTCTTAAATCCTTCCTTTTACTGCTTTCTGTGTGCATATTTAAACTGTCATCATGTAGATAGTTAATTTATAATTGCTTAGAATAAATAGGGGTAATTTAGTAATTTTACGCTATTATTTTAGAAATAATCTGTCATAGGGAACCCGAAAGGGGCGCTGTGGGGTGCTAACACCTTCCCCACGCGTAACCGACTCCCTTACCCGACTCTGGTTGTAATGGCCGAAGTCGATTTTTGAATCGATTGCCTTATCCCTTTTTCCAATGTTTTGAGTAAAACATTGGTGGCGACTCCACGAACCCTTCCTTTTATGAAAACCGCTAATCCATGGAGGGTCCCGCTTGGGATTAACATGGACTGGTGAACCATTTTAATAAAATTGCTCGTTTGACGAGGTCTCAGTTTGAGAATAAGTCATTCTAGCAATCCATATTTTAAACAAATAAAAGAGTCCAACCATCATTCGCGAATGCCGAAAGCCCGTTTCGGGCCGGTGGCGACAGGTAGTCTTAACCTAATTTAATCCTTGCACCTTCTCAGGCTACGAGGACGTGTTTAATTAAAATTAATCTCTACTCTCGTGGTAATTACGTTCAATTAAACCCATTAAGATCTTTGTTAATCTATTGCTCCTCGAAAGCTTAAATCTACTCTCGTGATTTAACACTCAAGTCTGTTCCTTTAGGTTCCGATAATTAGGTTCTCCTCTCAGTTCATCCCTAATTATCTATGATTATGAAAATTAAGATTAATTGTTTATCATAATTATAATCAAGTTCTCCTCTCAGTTCATCCTTAATTAATGTTATTATGAAAACAATAATATTAAAGTTCATATATAAAATATAAAAGAACAGATCAAGAATTGGAATAAAATTAAGAAACTGAATAATGCATTAATAAAGAGGTTCTCAGAGGCTAAGCCCTGATCCCAGAAAAAGGGAAACTACTCACAGGAGTTCATAGTAGTTCTCCAAGAAAAAAAGAATAAAAGAAAAGCAAACCTTAGAGTCGATGGCACAGGCGCCCAACCTTCTCCAAGTGTCAAAAACTAAAAAACTGTCTCCAAAAACAAAATCCCCGTTCTAGGCTAACCTAATCTAATTTATAACCTAAAAGGGTAAAAAGGTAAAACTACCAAGATAAAAATTACAAAGATAAAATAAAAAATAAAACATAAAACTTAAAAAGCTGGGACGCGAAGTGAATCACGGCCGTGACTGAGAATCACGACCGTGATCTTCTCTGGAGCACATCTATGAAGGGTCAGTGGCGTTCACGGGTGTGATTGGGAATCACGGCCGTGATTTTCTCTGGTGAATCACGGGCGTGATTTAGAATCACGGCCGTGATTTTCCCTGTAGCTCAGCATTTCCTCTTTAATTCTTAAATCTTGATCCTGCTCAGAGAAAACACAACACATACCAAGAAAAGCATAAAATAGGAAAATGATATAAAAATTTATTAAAAACATGAAAGATATGCATGATTATGCTATGAATTCTTGTGAATTAAAGTGCTAAAATATGAGTAAAATACACAACATCAAATAACCCCAAACTTGAACTTTTGTTTGTCCTCAAACAATAATTAGCACTTTGAAAAAAAGTCATCAAGAATTAACTGAGCATTTAAAATCTTCACTCTTAGTCTCACAAGGTCCAATTAGAATCTTAATCTTTCATTACTAGCGCCAACTCTTAGTTTCTAAGAGTTTCATGATGTCAAATCTTGTAAAGCTCATTAGTCAAATGAAGATAATTTAACAGAAATAATTTTTCAATGCTTGTGACACAAATAGGGGTAATATTTTTATTTTTGTTTTTGTCTCACCTAAAACATTTCCCCAGTAGCCAATCAGTGTAGAGAGGATGATAATTTCAAGAACACGTAGCCTCAAAGGGGTGCTAGCTATTTTACTAAACAATTCCCCAGTAGCTAATTAGTTCCCTTAGTTTTCTAAGGTTAAGAATATTCTCCCTCTAACCTATGACCTCAAAGGGGTGCTAGGTGATTTTTTTTTTTTTTTTTTTTTTTTTTTTTTTTTTTTTTTACCCCCCAAAAGCTTTTAAGCACGAATTAAAAAGAATTTATCTTCAAGAGACTATTTTTATAATTCTCGATCATTTCAAGCCTCAATACTAAGAACCAAGTGCTAGCCACAAAACCAGCTAATTTTTCAACCTTTTGTTCTGAGACTTCAAGATTCAATTCATCACATTCAGTGTTTTCAAAGACGAACAATTTCATTAAAAATATTTACTTTTCAAACACAAATTCAAGCTGGGATTAACTGAATATGTATATATGCATGATTTTTTTTTTTTTTTTTTTACCCCCCAAAAGCTTTTAAGCACGAATTAAAAAGAATTTATCTTCAAGAGACTATTTTTATAATTCTCGATCATTTCAAGCCTCAATACTAAGAACCAAGTGCTAGCCACAAAACCAGCTAATTTTTCAACCTTTTGTTCTGAGACTTCAAGATTCAATTCATCACATTCAGTGTTTTCAAAGACGAACAATTTCATTAAAAATATTTACTTTTCAAACACAAATTCAAGCTGGGATTAACTGAATATGTATATATGCATGATTTTTTTTTTTTTTTTTTTTTATTTTTATTTTATTTTATTTTATTTTTTTATTTTTTTTATTTTTTATTTTTTTATTTTTTTATTTTTTTTTTTGCATGAATGAATGAAATGCGTACATCCTCCTAACCCCATACTTAAAGATTTGCTTGTCCCGAAGCAAAGAGCTAATGAATGCATGATAGATTATTTTGACAAAATTATAAAATGCATGAATATGCAACCAACCCACAACAGAAAGAAATGCTTGTCCCTAAGCATCAGAGTAAAATAAGGAATAAGAAAGATCTCACTGTGGTGGAAAATCATCTGGATACCGTTGAATGTGCCATTGATACATTTGATCAACCATGTAATTATAATGCTGCTGGCGTTCATCCATTTGTTTCAGCCGGTTATCCATTGATTGAATAGCTGCTAGGATAGCAGCATTGTCCACCTCAGGTCCAGGATGTAGAGGGGGTTGTTCAGGAGCTGCTTCCTCATCTGCAGGAGCCGCTTCCTCAGCTGCTGGAGGTAGGTCCTCTAATGGCTCCAGTGGAAACTGCCGTGTAGCCCGGTTCTTCACGGTGTATGTTGGATTTGGTAACTGGTGGTGCACTCCCGACTGGGTTACTACAAAGTAGTATTTATCATCTTCATCTTTCGCAATGCAGTTCATAGAAGAGCAGGTAGCAAAATTAATAGTACGGCTTCCAGGGAGTGTTTCTAACTGGTCCAGCCAAGCGTGATAGCCAAGGTGTTTGGCTATAGTGGTAATGAGGCCGCCATTCACAATCGCACCGTGGCTGGTATTGGAAATACTCTGGAACTGTCGTGCCAAATGACTGCCAGAATCAATAGGCTCCTCTCTGTTTTCCATCATAGCCCATAAAAGTAAAAGGTCGCTCAAACGAACCTTTCCTTCAGAATCACCTCGGGCCAAAACAGTAGAGGCAATAAAGCGGTGCATAATACGGATGGCGGGATGGCGGAAAGCAGAGGAATTGCATTTTCCAGCGACCCAATTACTTGTACCTGTCAAACTATACCAAAAAGAACCAGGGTTGAAAGAACTTGGGGTTCTCGTGCTCCCTCCAGTGGGAAATCCAAAAATATTATTGAACTGAGCCAGGGTTAATTCGTGTTCTTGGTTAAACATACGGAAAGAAATCAAACCTTCAGAACAATTTGGCCCAGATAATATTTCCGTGTGGAGAGAGCTCAAGAACTCAAGAACTAGTCGAGGATAAACAACATCATTATGCATGGTAGCAAAGGTTGTCCACCCAATGTTAGTTAACATGAAATTGATATCAGCACGTAAACCCAACTTACGAATAAATGGGAAGTCGAGATACCTGGTAGGATGGATAGTGCGGAAGCGTAATACCTCGTTCCGCTCACGCTGTTCATCGTTCCGATAGAACCTCGGAGGAAGGTGCGGAATTTCACTTGCTTCTTCCTCGTAACTGTGGGTATCGGAAGCGGTGGAGGACGAACCATCGGTACGGGTGCGCTTGGGAGCCATGGATGAACGGAAGGAGTGAATGTGGGAGGAAGAGGGAAGAAGAGGAAGAAGAAGTGAGAAGCTAGGGTTTGGGAGAGAAGAAAAGAGAGAATGGGCAGAGTTCGTAAGTTTGAGAGAAGTGAGAATGTAAAAGGAGGGGGAAAATATATAAGGGAAAGGGGAATTTCAAAAATCACGGGCTGTATCTGTTGAGCGTCAGCAGGGAATCACGGGCGTGATTGTAAATCACGGCCGTGATTCTCTTTGTGAGTTTTCAAAAATTCAAACAGAGGAGATCACGCCCGTGATTTATAATCACGGTCGTGATTCTCTCTGGGGTTTTCCAAAAATTTTCCAGAGAAGATCACGCCCGTGATTTAGAATCACGGTCATGATTCTCTCTAGAACTCTGAAATTTTATTTTATTATTATTAATTTTTTGTTTTTTTTTTTTTTGTTTTTTTCATGATGCTTGAGTAGGTTCCTGAAGAACCATAGAGTATAATTTTTCTAAGTGTTCCCCATGGAAATATAACTTCAATCTCTGTGCATTGACCTTGAATATGTCGCCTTTATCGTTTCTGATTTCTACAGCTCCATAGGGATATACTTTTTGAACTGTAAAAGGCCCTGACCATCTTGACTTCAATTTTCCAGGAAACAATCTGAGTCTGGAATTAAATAATAGCACTGAGTCCCCTTGCTTGAATTCTCTTCTATGTATATGCTTGTCATGCCACCTCTTTGTTCTTTCTTTGTAAATCTTAGCATTTTCATATGAGTCTAATCTGATTTCATCAAGCTCATTGAGTTCCAATTTCCTTTTTTCTCCAGCATCCTTTAGGTCATAGTTGAAGTATTTTATTGCCCACAAAGCCTTGTGTTCTAGCTCTACAGGAAGATGGCAAGATTTGCCATAAATCAGCCTAAATGGAGACATGCCAATAGGTGTTTTGTAAGCAGTCCTGTAGGCCCAAAGAGCTTCATCTAATCTTAAAGACCAGTCCTTTCTTGTTGTAGATACAGTCTTCTCAAGAATCTTTTTGATTTCTCTGTTGGATATTTCTACCTGTCCACTTGTTTGAGGGTGATAAGGTGTACCAACCTTGTGAGTGACTCCATACTTTTTTAAGAGAGATTCAAACTTTCTTTCAATAAAATGTGAGCCTCCATCACTGATCACAGCTCTTGGGACCCCAAATCTTGGAAATATAATTCTTTTGAAGAGTTTAATGACAGTATTTGAATCACTCGTTTGAGCGGGAATCGCTTCTACCCACTTGGACACATAATCAACTGCAACTAATATGAACTTGTAACCTTTAGAACTTGGGAATGGTCCCATGTAATCTACTCCCCATACATCAAAAATTTCTACTTCTAAAATCCCATTTAATGGCATTTCATGTTTCCTGGATATATTCCCTGATCTTTGGCATTGGTCACAAGAATTTACCATCTTCCAAGTATCCTTAAATAAGTTTGGCCAGTAAAAACCAGATTGTAGAATTTTAGCTGCAGTTTTTGATGTACTAGCATGCCCTCCATATGCGGAAGAATGACATGAGTGAATGATGTGAGGAGCTTCTTCTTCTGAGATACACCTTCTGTAGATACCATCTCTACACCTCTTATGTAGGTAAGGTTCATCCCAAATAAAGCTGTTAAGGTCACTAAAGAATTTCTTCTTTTGTTGATAATTAAAGTCTTCAGGAAGGACTCCACATGCTAAGTAATTCACATAATCTGCATACCAGGGACTGTTTTTCACAACAACTGCTAAAAGCTTTTCGTCTGGGAAGCTGTCATTAATAGGGAGTTCCTCCTTTGTTGCTTGGTCTTGTGGAAGTCGAGAGAGATGATCAGCTACTACATTTTCTACTCCCTTTCTGTCCACAATCTCTAAATCAAATTCTTGTAAAAGGAGAATCCATCTGAGGAGCCTAGGTTTAGCATCCTTTTTATTAAAAAGATACTTTAGGGCAGAGTGATCTGTGTAAACAATAACCTTAGACCCCACAAGATAAGATCTGAACTTTTCAAAAGCATAGACGACTGCTAACAATTCTTTTTCTGTTGTTGCATAATTGGTTTGGGCTTCATCAAGAGTCTTGCTGGCATAGTATATAGCATGAACCTTCTTGTCCTTTCTTTGTCCCAATACAGCTCCTATAGCATAGTCACTTGCATCACACATGATTTCAAAAGGAAGGCTCCAGTCAGGAGTTTGCAGAATAGGAGCTGTAGTGAGAGCTTCTTTCAACCTGTAGAATGCATTCTTACAAGAAACATCAAAGTTAAAAGGTACCTCTTTCACAAGTAGATTAGATAATGGTTTAGAGATTTTTGAAAAATCTTTAATAAACCTTCGGTAGAAACCGGCATGCCCTAAGAAACTTCTAACACCTTTAACATCAATTGGAAGAGGCAATTTATCAATTACTTCTATTTTTGCTCTATCTACCTCAATTCCTCTCCCAGATATTAGGTGTCCTAAGACAATTCCTTCTTGTACCATAAAATGACATTTTTCCCAATTTAAGACTAAATTCACTTCAGAGCAACGCTGCAATACTTTAGTTAGATTTAATAGACAGTCATCAAAGGAAATACCATAAACTGAAAAGTCATCCATGAAAACTTCCATCTCTTTTTCTAATAAATCACTAAAGATTGCAGTCATACATCTTTGAAAGGTAGCAGGTGCATTACATAGGCCAAAAGGCATTCTCCTATAAGCAAAAGTACCATAGGGACATGTAAAAGTAGTTTTCTCTTGGTCTAATGGATGAATAGGGATTTGATGAAAACCGGAGTATCCGTCCAAATAACAAAAGTATGAATGCATTGCTAACCTTTCAAGCATTTGATCAATAAAAGGTAAGGGAAAGTGATCCTTTCTAGTGGCATTATTTAATTTTCTATAATCAACACACATACGCCACCCAGTCACAGTTCTTGTGGGAATTAATTCATTATTATCATTTTTAACTACTATCATCCCACCTTTCTTAGGAACCACATGAACTGGACTTACCCAAGGACTATCAGATATAGCATAAATTACCTTAGCATCCAATAATTTCAAAATTTCTTTCTTTACCTCTTCTTTCATCTTGGGATTTAGTCTTCTTTGAGCTTCAACAGAAGGTTTGGATCCTTCCTCCAAGAAGATGCGATGCATACAAAATGAAGAACTAATTCCCTTTATATCAGCCATAGTATATCCAATAACTTTTCTAAATTTTCTCAACTCATTGAGAAGTTTTTCAGTTTCTTTTTCATTTAAAGCTGAATTTACTATGACTGGATAAGTGGAATTAGCCCCCAAAAACTCATACCTTAAAGATGAAGGAAGTGGTTTAAGTTCTAACTTTGGAGAGTTTTCTTCTTGCCAATCTGTTGAAGACTCAAGAAGACTTTCTACTAGAGGATCTTTTTCTTTACACGGGGGACTTGAATCGATCAAGCAAGCATAATTAGGTTGAATCCCCTCAAGATCTATGTGCTTTCCTCCAACTAGAAAATTCTCCAAGGGATCCCTCAAAATAGATCTCATGACTTCTTCCTCCATGTCTTTAGGCAATATATCAACCCTGCAGCAAATATTTTCAAGAGAAGGTTGTCTAACAGATTTAGCAATATTAAATTCCATTGTTTCATCATTAATGGATAAAGACAATTTTCCATGTTTGACATCTACTATCACGCCTGCTGTAGCAAAAAATGGTCTACCTAGTATGATTGGTATTTGGTTGTCCTCTTCCATTTCTAAAACAACAAAATCTCCCGGAATTAAAAATTTACCTATCTTAACTGGAACATCTTCTAAAATTCCTATGGGATATTTTATAGATCTATCTGCTAACTGGATTGACATTGCTGTAGGCTTTAATTCTCCCATATCTAATTTCTTGCAAATTGATAAAGGCATTAAACTGATACTTGCCCCAAGGTCACATAAGGCTTTTTCAAACCTTAGATTTCCAATGAGACAAGGTATAGAGAAACTACCAGGATCCTTAAGTTTTTTGGGCAAATTATGATGGATCAATGTAACAGTCTCTCTATCATCCAATTTCCTTCGGTTAGCTAAAAGATCCTTAAGAAATTTAGCATATGTAGGCATCTGTTGTAGAGCTTCTACAAATGGAATGTTTACATACACTTGTTTGATCATATTTAAAAATTTTTCAAATTGTCTATCAAGTTTAGTCCTTGCTAACCTTTGAGGAAAAGGAATTGGAGGGTGATAAACAGTTTGAGGCTTTGATGAAGATACTTTTTCTTTTTCTAATCTCTCTTTTTCGGGTTTTTCAACCATAGGAGAAGCGTCTTCATCAATCTCAATATTATCATTTTGATTAGACACAGGTCCGTCTAATTTCTTCCCACTCCTTAAAGTAACAGCATTAACATTTTCAGCTGGGTTTGCAACTGTTTTACCTGGGAACTTACCTGGAGAATTGTTTGAACTAGGCATCAACTGTGCAATTTGATTTTCCAGCATCTTGTTGTGGAGAGTAATATTCTCAACCTTGACAGCAAGGTTTTGAATAGAATTTGCCATTGAGTCATTGGTCTATTTTTGATTAGTGACAAAATTCTCCATAAGGCTTTCTAATCTTGAAACACTTTGTTGAATTGAGGGTGTCTGTACTGGATTTCCTTGCCCATTAATGAAGTGATTGGACGGACGGAAATTAGGTTGCTGATTGCTACTTCCTTGAACTGGGTTATTCTTCCAAGAAAAGTTAGGATGATTCTTCCAACCAGGGTTGTATGTGTTGGAATATGGATTACTCTCCTCTCTTCGAGGAGTGTCATAGAAATTATGAGAAGCTGCCACTTGTTCAGTAGTATCTTCTTTTTCTCCAGTAAAAATTGAGGTACAATCTACTGCAGTGTGCCCTTGTTCCCTACAAAGGTCACATACTTGATTTGTAGCCACTGAATTAACCTTAGCTTTTTCCATCTTGTCTAATCTTTGATTAAGAGTATCAAATTTTGCTAAGAGTAACTCAATATTGTTCACTTCATATCGCCCCGGAGTTCCTTTCCTTGCTGTGACTTCTCTTTCACTGTATTGGCTGTGATTTGAGGCTACATTTTCCAAAATAATCATGCAGTCATTAATAGGTTTCCCCATGAAAGATCCTCCAGCTGCTGAGTCTAATATCATGGTGCTTTGTTGGTCCAATCCTTCAAAGAAAAATTGGATGGTAAGCCAACGGTTGAAGCCATGTTGTGGGCATGCTTGAAGATATCCTTTGAACCGCTCCCATGCTTCATAAATAGTCTCTCCAGTGCCTTGTTGGAAATTAGTGATTTTCTTCCTCAATTCTTTAGTTTTAGAAGGAGGAAAGAATTTCTCTAGAAAAGCTCTTTCACATAATTCCCAAGTTGCTATCTTTTCTCTAGGCACTGTTCTTAGCCACACCTTTGCCTTATCTCTCAAGGTGAGTG
>NC_138524.1:45484464-45489464 GCF_000230855.2 Cajanus cajan | reverse complement strand
ATTGGATAAGATCGACAAGGTCTCAGTTTGAGAACAAGTCGTTCTAATAATCCAATACATTTTCAAAACTAAAATAAAAGCGAGCTCGACCGTCTTCGCGACCGCCGAGGCCCGTTTGGGCCGGTGGCGACAGATGGCGACTCCGCTGGGGAAGCTTCGAGAGTCAATCCCATTTAGTGACAGATTGTTTTTAACAAATAATAGTTAAAATTACTTTATTACCCCTTGCTTGTATGATAACATGTTTATCTATTTGGCTTTAATAACTGTTGTATTTTTAAATTTACGCAATTGTTTGAAATAAAAATTGCACACAAACCTTTGCACACAACAGTTCCCTCTATACCCGGGGGCATGAGTGATTAACCATAGGGAGTGGATGTTAGTACGGCCGGTTGTCGAATGGGTCTATAGGTGCCCGTAGACCGTTGTCGGAAAACATCACTCAAGGTGATAACCATGAACTTGAGTCCGACGGTGCGTTGGAGCTTTCCATCGACCTACGATGAGAGGAATTGGGTCCCTATAATGGGGGCACCTTGGGGGCCTTGGACTGGTGAGAACAGTTAGAACCTACCTTGAATATGCACCATTTCTGCAGGATACCCCTACCTCGTGATTCGCTCGTGACTGTTCGTGGATGAGTGAATTGTTTGTGTAAATGCTTATGTGCAATTGTTTGTGCATTAATAAATAACCTCGTGATAAGGTCTAAAGAATAATCCCCATGCATGAAAAAACCATGACATGTGAGGAAAGACCATGTGTGAAAATATAATAAAAGTGAGGAGCATGTACATCATTACCAATAAAGATATCATGCATCCTCATAAACCATGCATTCTAGGTTCACCAATACCTCTTGACATGAGTAAAAGAGACCCATAATTATCGAGATTCTCCGTTGAGGAGAGATCATAAGTCAAGGAGGGTAGTAACACTCTGTTTTAAAAAGGCAGCGCCTTAAAAATGGAGGGTTATCAAGCTCATGTCAAGAGCGTATTCATGAATAAACTAATTAGATTAAAAAATTCATTTTAGAAAGTGGCTGGTCATCTCTCTGTCCTCACACGCGCAAAGAAGATCAAGAAAATGGAAGCATTGGAAGAGCAAAACAAAAAGCTCACAACCGAGCTTTCACAACTTAAAGAACAAATGGCGCAAATGATGGAACTCATGCGTCATCACAACATCCATGGATCTCATCACAGTGATCATGGGTCCCATCATGAGGGAGAGGAGGAAGAGCATGAAGAAGATCCTCCACACGCTGTGCCCCTTGGGGCTGGAATTATGATTAAAGAGCCCGAAGTATCAAAGGAACAATTCCACGCCCTCGAGGATCGGCTAAGGGCTATGGAGGGGCATGATTTTGACATCAAAGATGCCGCCGACATGTGCTTAGTGAGGGACATTCAATTCCCTCCTAAATTTAAAGTGCCGGATTTCCCAAAGTACGTGGGATCGACTTGCCCCAAAAGTCATCTCACCATGTACTGTCACAAGATGGCTGCATATGCCACAAATGAAAAGCTCTTGATCCACTGCTTTCAAGAGAGCTTGGCTGAAACTGCACTCAACTGGTATATGCAGCTAGATGGAAATCTAGTACATACATGGAGGCAGTTGGCCGACGCCTTTCTCAAGCGCTATAAATACAACATCGACCTAACACCCGATAGGTCTGATCTTCAAGCCTTGAGTAAAAAGAACGATGAATCCTTCAAGGCGTACGCCCAACGTTGGAGGGAGTTGGCGGCACAGATAGAGCCCCCGCTGTCGGATAAGGAGACGGTGTCCTTATTCATCAACTCGTTGACTGGTCCCTATTACGATAAAATGATAGGGAACACAACGACACTCTTCTCGGACATCATCACCATTGGAGAAAGGGTGGAACAAGGACTTAAAAGTGGGAAGCTAGCTAAGCCCTCCCAATCATTCGAAGCTAAGAAGGCCTTTGGGAAGAAGAAAGAAGGAGGAGTCAACGCTGTAACCATTTCTCCATCTTCTTCCACTTCGAAGTCGGGAAAGTCGCAATACAAGCCTGTGAGGAAGTTTGATAAACTTCCGACCACATATAGCGATCTCCTGCCGAAGCTAGTGGATGCGCGTCTTCTAGCTTATGTTCCACCGAGGAAATTTGATCCACCATACCCCGATTGGTACAAACCACAAGACAATTGTCTATACCATTCGGGGGCATCGGGGCATTCAACGGAGGACTGTAAAGTTCTCAAATATAAGGTCCAAGACCTTATTGATGCTGGGTGGGTCACTTTCGATTCGACAGCACCCGACGTGAGCAAGAATCCTCTACCAAAGCAGGAGTAGAGAATGGCAAGCCACAATAGGGCCCCTCCATATTTTTCTTTTCTCTTAGGGACTCGTGATCAGTACCCTAGATCATGAGGACCTTTTCATGTAAATAAGGGTTTTGTACAGTTTTACATACATATATCAATAAAGAGGCATTTTCACATTACTCTCTTTTGTTCTTTTCTCTCTTTCCCCATTAACATTAATAAATTCTAAACCTAAACAGAACCAATAAAATAATTATGTCTGTAATTGTTCACTCTGACCGGGATCCAAAAGTTGAGGATAAATGGGTTGAGTTGGACAGTGATGAGGAGACCATTTCTCCGAATCTGCAAAGATTGCTACATTAAGAAGCTCGTCAAGAGAAATTAGAGACTGTGAATTTGGGGCATGGCCGAAAGATATAAGAGGTCAACATTGGGACCCATATCAGTGATGAAATAAGGACACATGTTTCCACTATGATTATAATAAAATCATTCTTTCTCATTGCTTCTTTTCTTGCTTACAATAAAATTCTAAACCACATTTTTTTTAACCCTGTTTGAATAAGCATGAATGAGGTTAAAATCTTCTTAATAATAATAAACCCGCATTATTTTTTATGTGGAAGTGTGTGTGACAACTTGGAGCACCTTCCCTTGGCCTCAACAAGTGCCATCATGGATAAAAAGAAATCCTTCAAAATAAAAGAAGCTCGGCAGGAAACCAAAAAAGGGGGCTGCGCAAAAATAAGAGCAAAGAACCCGCTAGGAATCCCACGAAAGGGTGACCTAGGCAAAAGTTAGGGTTGCAAAAATAAACAAAAACAAAAGTCCGCTAAAACGCCACAAAAGGGTGTTTTAGGCAAAAATAAGGACAATAAAAAAAAGAAATCCATGATAGTACCATGAAACGAATTCAAAAAGAAAGGTTCAAGGGAAGCTATCCAAGTTGTCGAATCACAACAAAGATTTCTTAACTTCATAAATGTTTAATCAAACAAGCCTAAACACATAAGCCTACCTTGGCCAAACATTCTTACAAAAACCATTTTTGAAAAATAAATCCCCTCTAAAACACAAACTTCAGAATAAAAATATCTTTCCCTTCTTTTCTCTCTTGTCCCAAACGATTTTAGAATAATCTAGTGGAAGCATGGAGAAATAAATCATCACTGATAATGGATCTAATCTGAATAATAAAATGGTGGAAGAACTATGCCAAGAATTCAAGATCCAACACCGCAACTCTTCCCCATATCGGCCAAAGATGAATGGGGCAGTTGAGGCAACCAATAAGAACATCAAGAAAATAGGGCAAATGATGGTTGCCTCATTTAAAGACTGGCACGAGATGTTACCCTTCGCTCTTCATGGTTATAGGACTTCAGTACGCACATCTACAGGGGCTACTCTATTCTCCCTCATCTATGAGATGGAGGCAGTTCTACCCGTCGAAGTCGAGATACCTTCTCTAAGGGTAATTATGGAAGCAAAACTTTCCGAAGAAGAATAGGTTCAAAGCCGGTATGACCAGTTGAACCTCATTGAAGAAAAATGGCTGAACGCCATATGCCATGGTCAAGCCTATCAGAAGAAGATCAAAAAAGGCTTTTGACAAGAAAGTCCACCCTCGAGTCTACCATGAGGGAGAGTCGGTAATGAAGAAATTGCTACCAACTCGAAAGGACAAAATCGGAAAGTGGGCCCCAAATCACGGAGGACCATACGTGGCAAAACGAGCCTTCTCAGGAGGAGCATTGATCCTCACAGACATGGACGGAGAAGAACTTCGATACCCAGTCAACGCTGACGTGGTAAAGAAGTATTATGCTTGAAGACGTTGCTTGCACAAGCCCGCTAGGATGAAAACCCAAAAAGGGCATCCTAGGCAAAAGTTAGGGCAAAACGAAAAGCCCGCCAGTACAAGGGTACTAGGCAAAACAAAGGCAAATTTATCCTCGCTAGGATACGTCCTAGGCAAAAGTTAGGGGCAAAAGAATAAGATGTAAAAACAAAGCAAGCAACGATCACTAGAATCGAAAACCGAAAGGCAGTTCAAGTGATAATCTTCTAGAAGCAAGCGTCTTGCAGCATCTACACTCCCGACTAAGGCCGAAACAACTAGGAGAACGTAAAGAGCAACAATTACAGATATAATTGTTAAGCCCAATGTATATAGCCTACCCTGGCCAGCCATTCTTCAGAAATTCCCTCTGCATATCTTTCTGTAAAAACATTTGTGAATATCAATAAAACATCTATTCATTTCTCTTCTCTCTTGACCATGTGATTATGCCTCTAAATTGGTATTTCTAAAAAATTGTATGAAATTCCTTAATAATCGGTCAATAAAGAAAATTGGAGGGGTTCCTATAAAATCCATAATCTCCTGCATAAAAGGCTCACAAAATATTCCCTCACGTCGATGACAGAAATTCCTCCAAGAAAAGGAGGATAGGGAGAGCCATTCATTTTTCTAAAAATATTAAATAATAAAACTTGCATTTGTGCATCACACACATTAGTTGCACATTCAAAGACCTTATCATGAGGCAATTGCATAAAATAGAAAATAGGAAAATTGCTTGTGTATGACAGCAGTCAACAAAAGCCGAAAACGAAAAAAAGGCAAGGATACAAACAATACTCCTCAGTTTGTACAGAATAACTGAGCCTGGAGAGGCTCGCCGAAAT
>NC_138524.1:45459464-45464464 GCF_000230855.2 Cajanus cajan | reverse complement strand
AAATATAGAAACCTCCTTGAGGCTTTGCTAAGCATTGGGTATAGTTTTCTTTGAATTCGACATCATTAGTATACAATTCCTTAATGTGATTAAATCCCAAGATTTGAGATCCAAGAGAGACTAACAAAGTATGTCTCCTAGAAAGGGCATCAGCCACAACATTATTCTTCCCTTTCTTGTATTTAATCACATATGGAAATTGTTCTAAGAACTCTACCCACTTAGCATGCCTTTTGTTTAGTTTGCCTTGACCCCTCAGATACTTAAGTGACTCATGGTCACTATGAATGACAAATTCTTTGGGAATAAGGTAGTGTTCCCAAGTTTGAAGGGCCCTAACCAAAGCATAAAGCTCCTTGTCATAAGTAGGGTAGTTAAGAGAGGCACCTTTGAGTTTTTCACTGAAATATGCAATAGGGTGCCCACCCTGTAACAAAACCGCACCTATGCCAACTCCAGAAGCATCACATTCTAACTCAAAAGTTTTTGAAAAATCTGGTAGAGCTAGAAGTGGTGCATGAGTAAGCTTATGCTTTAAAGTTATGAAGGCATTTTCTTGTTTCTCTCCCCATATAAATTCCACATTTTTCTTGACTAAATCATTTAATGGGGAGGCAAGTGTGGAGAAATTAGGAACAAACCTCCTATAGAAGCTTGCCAAACCATGGAAGCTCCTAATATCTCCAACACTTTTGGGAGTGGGCCATTCTTGGATGGCCTTGATTTTCTCGGGGTCCACGTGAACCCCTTTTTTACTAATTATAAACCCTAGAAAAACTACACTATCTACACAAAAGGTACATTTTTCTAAATTTCCAAAAAGTTGATTTTTCCTAAGAATATCAAAAACTTGCCTTAAGTGTCCTATATGATCACTTAGACTCCTACTGTATATGAGAATATCATCAAAATAAACTACTACAAATCTACCTATACAATCCCTAAGGACATGATTCATGAGACGCATGAATGTACTAGGAGCATTGGTAAGCCCAAAATGCATCACTAACCATTCATATAATCCAAACTTGGTCTTGAAAGCGGTTTTCCATTCATCTCCTTCTTTGATTCTAATTTGATTGTATCCGCTTTTAAGATCAACTTTAGAAAATATGATGGCTCCATGAAGCTCATCTAACATGTCATCAAGCCTAGGGATGGGGTGTCTATATTTCACAGTGATGTTGTTGATGGCTCTACTATCACAACACATTCTCCACTTGCCATCTTTTTTTGGAACTAACAACACTGGAACAGCACAAGGACTTAAGCTCTTTCGAACCCAGCCCTTCTCCAACAAATCTTGGACATGAGACTCAATTTCTTTAGTTTCTTGGGGGTTGGTCCTATAGGCAGGCCTATTAGGTAGGCTAGCTCCAGGCACCAAATCAATTTGATGTTCTATTCCTCTAGAAGGAGGAAGGCCCATTGGACCCTCGGGAGGAAATAGATCATCAAATTCTTTTAAAAGTGTTTTTATCCCCTTAGGTAAAGTCTCATGTCCACTAGATGTGGCAGTGCAAGAGAGAGTTCCTTTACAGAGAAGGATATAAGAGGGTTGTTGAATCAAGAGGGTTTGTTTGGAAATTGCATTCTCTTGAGTAACAACCTCTAGGGAGGGAACTCCTTTCTCCCTAGATTCCTCTTTATCCTTAGTTTTCACGGACTTTTTTTTTTCTCTTTTTTCTTCTTTTTTTTTAAATCTTTTTTCTCTATCTCTTTTGAGTTTCATTTGTGCTTGATCCTCAGCCACCTGTTGAGGAGTAAGAGGATGAAGCACAAATTTCTTTTCTTTATGTGTAAAGGTAATCTCGTTAGTAAGACCATTGTGCATGGTTTTCTTATCAAATTGCCATGGTCTTCCTAATAAGATATGACAAGCTTCCATTGGTACTATATCACATAGTACCTCTTCTTCATAGTTCCCAATAGAAAGCTTGACCTTTACTTGTTGGTCAACTGCTAGATCACCATCCTCATTAATCCAATGGAGTTGATAAGGTTTAGGATGGGGACTAGTAGTTAAACTCAACTTCTCAACCAGCCTAGTGCTACAACAATTGCACCATGATCCACTATCAACAATGAGAGAACATGCATTGTTTGAAACTTTGCATCTAGTATGAAAAATGTTCTCTCTTTGTGATAGAGTATCACTAGGTTGGTTGTTGAGGAGTCTCCTAATCATTAAGAGCTCCCCTTCATAAGGAAAAGTTGACTCTACACCTTCCTCTTGATCACTAGCTTCTTCCTCACTATTACTAGAGGAAGTAGTAGCCTCATCTTGGCTACTATAAATGTCATGCCCCCTCATGATCATGACCTTCTTTGTGGGGCATTGGGAGGCAATGTGGCCTCTCCCTAAACATTTAAAGCACTTAATATCACTAGTCCTAGAACTAGTGTGTGTAGTGTCCTTTCCCTTTCCCTTATCTTTTTCTGTGGCTAGATTTTTGGAGGGTTCAAAAGATTTCTTCTTTTCAAAAGTTTTTCCCTCCTTCTTGGAATCTTTCTTTAGAAATGAAGAGTTGGAGCTATTTTTGTAAGACTTCCTCATTCTTTGTTGTTCTACCCTTACACAAAGTTGGACCAAGTCATTTAGGTCCCTGTAGGGTAGTAGCTCCACTTGGTCTCTTATTTCTAAATTAAGACCACTCAAAAATCTAGCTACAGTAGTAGCTTCCTCTTCCCTAATACAAGCCCTCATCATTAATAGCTCCATTTGTTGCCTGTACTGTTCTACAGACATGTCTCTTTGTTGGAGCCTTTGGAGCTTATTCATAAGCTCCCTCCCATAGTAGGTGGGAATGTGCCTCCTCCTCATTGCACTTTTAAGATCATTCCAATATTGAATTGGAGGATCATTGTGGAGGCGTCTCTCTCTCTCTAGGGCTGTCCACCAATACATGGCATGCCCTTGGAAGCTAAGGGCAGCCAAAGGTACTTTCCTCTCTTCACTTACCCTATGGCAAGCAAAGAGTTGCTCAACCTTCATTTCCCAATCTAAATAAGACTCCACATCATCTTTGCCAAAGAATTGTGGGAGGTCAACCTTGACTTCCCTTGGCCTAGTAATTCTCCTAGGAGTATGTTGGTAGTGATCCCCTTGATTCATGCTTTCATTAGGGGATGTGTATTGGGAATGTGAGCTCCTACTCTTTTTCTTATGTTTCTTCATATCTTCTTTCAATTTTTCCTCCTCTTGTCTTAAAATTCTCAACTCTTCCTCAAGATAAGCAAGTTGTCCTTCTCTTTCAATTCTTTCCTTCTCTCTTTGAATGGACTCTTGCTTTTTCCATAGTTTAAGTGATTTGAGCTCTTTAGTAATGTAAGAAAGACTTTTTGGAGAGCCATCACTTTCACTATTGGAGGAATTTTGAGACATTTTAATTCAAGAGATATTTTTCACACAAAAATAGTTTTTATGAAAATAAGGTTTTGGAGTGCTTTAGACTTGGCACTTAGAGGTCTAAGAGTACAAATTGAACTTTGGAGGGAGGTGAGCTACTAAAGAGCCACTTAATAACCAAGCCTCTTCAAGTAAAAATCTCTAAACCCCCTTGTACTTTTGTCTTGCACAAAACAATTTTCACAAAGAACTTTTCTTAAAGGAAAAATAACAAGCAAGTGCCTATGTGTACAATTTATAAGATGCTTGAAAACATAAAGAGCAAGAAAACTTAAATTGCTTGAAAACTTAAATGACTGAAAACATAAATTGCTTAAAACATAAATTGCTTGAAAACTTAAACTAGACGTTGAAAGCAATTAAACCTAAGTGAGAGCTTGAGAGGTACCAAAGACCTTCAAGGACCACTCTCACAAGTACTACACGGTGTTACTATTAAAAGTTCTTAAGGAGAGATGGAGATACACCAAAGGCACTCCAAGACACTCCTTAATAAAGGCCTTGTACAAAAATTTAGAAAACAAAAGTTACAAGGTAAATGAAATTCAAATTTGCTTCAAATGAAATGTAAATTTACACTCCAAATGAAATGTAAATTCATTCTCAAATGAATTTAGTGGCTGCACCTAATTTCAAGGAAAACAAATTAGCCACTAATTTAGAACAAATTTAGAGACGGATTTTGTAATGAAAAACTAGGTTTTAGAAACCAAAATTTCCGTCACTAAATTTAGTTCTAAATTTTCACAAAAATTTTCACAATTGGTTTAGTTTCTTGTTGCTCCAAATCAGCCACCAACTGCAGCCTCACAAGGTGTTTCACTCCTCTCTTTAGAAGTAACTTTGATGTTAGTCACTTCTAGGTGTTTCCAAGAGCCTAGCCACCAAGAGAGAACAAACTCCCTAAGCAACCACCAAAGCCTTCAAGTGGATGTCCTTTGCCTTGGCCTCCTACACCTTTCAAGAAGCACTCAACCACCTTCAAGACTGAATATTAGTGCTAAAACTGAAAATGAACAATTTAGAATGGCTACACCAAGTGGTAGAAGAAAATGAGACAAAACTAGAAAGAATTCCACAAATTGACAAGCAAAAATTAAGGCAAATTTGGAAGCTAGTACACACAAGAGTAACCTAGGAAAGGCACTAGAATAGATTACAAAATTAAAAGCTAAGATTATGAACAAAAAAAAAAGACACAATATGTGGCTGGACCAACACAAAAATGTTACACAAAATAGATCAAAACCGAGAGCAATATTTTCTCAAATTTTCACTCCTTTGGCTTTTCTTTTGCTATTTTCTTTCTTTTTCTTTTGCAAATTATTTTTCACTTATTTTTCTTTGTATGTTCAGGAGTTTCAATGCCTTTTAAGCACTTATATGTCTCGGTTTCAATATAGAAAAACTGCAGCAAAATTATGACACAAAACAAGAGGTGTTCACAAGTATGTTTTCACTAGTGCTTCACTATTTTGTAGTATTTTTTTAGGTCAAATTTTTAAGCACTTTGTTTCTTTGTTTTTCTCAAGCAATTAGGACACTCACACCTCTGTTTTGGTTCTGTTTTAAGGTCCAAAAAATTTCAATA
>NC_138524.1:45451964-45454464 GCF_000230855.2 Cajanus cajan | reverse complement strand
AATATGGGTTAGAATGATGATAGAACGAATCTGGAGTTTTTCGAAAATTTTCAAAAAATTCGGCCGAAGTCGGTCAAATTTTCGGTTTGATTGAAGAAAAATTTTGATTCAAAATTTGCCACGGGAGAACACAACGCAGGCTTAGAAATGCCCACAGAGTGTGAGGGAAAGGCCCCGTGGCTTGCCCAGACCAGCCAAGGTGCGCTGGGTTTCTGCTGAGACACACCCTCCCCCTATAATAGGCTAATATGCAAAAGTGAATTTTGTACAAGTAGATACCCTTTTTCTGAGCAGACATAAGTCCATTTTTGGGAGCTACAGATCGAATTTTGATCTGATTTTTTGCAGTATTGTTTAGAAAAATCATATCTTTGTGCTCACCAAATTAGAGAATTTTTTGCCAAGGGAATATTTTTTAATAATTTTTTTAAGAAACGAAAATACGTAAATCCGGAAAAATAGAAAAACGTATCTAGGCATCGAATTTTGATCTGATTTTTTGCATGCACCCACATAATAATATAACTGACCTGTCCACCAAAAATCTCAGCCATCCTCCAAGGGATTGAATTTTAATGATTTTTTTACCAAAACATGGTAAAATCGGAAAATTGGTAAAAATGGAGGATGAAGGTCTTTCACCCCCAAACCTTCCCAGCATACTTAGGCATGTTAGAAGAGATGTTTGATCCAAGAAGTGCTCAAAAAAAATTTGAATGGTTCATAGTTGGTGCATAGTGGTCGGTCACGGTGGGTCGTGGTGCAAATCTGGTGGGTCGTGACTCAATTTCTGACCAGCCTTGGCTCAATTTCTGGTGGGTCGTGACTCAATTTCTGACCGAGCCAGCCAAATTTTCTGACCGAGGGTGACTCAATTTCTGACCGAGAGTGACTCAAAAAATGACCGAGGCTGGCTCAATTTCTGACCGAGAGTGACTCAAATCATGACCGAGGCTGGCTCAATTTCTGACCGAGAGTGACTCAAAAAATGACCGAGACTGGCTCAATTTCTGACCGAGAGTGACTCAAAAAATGACCGAGCCTGGTTCAATTTCTGACCGAGAGTGACTCAAATCATGACCGAGGCTGGCTCAATTTCTGACCGAGAGTGACTCAAATCATGACCGAGGCTGGCTCAATTTCTGACCGAGAGTGACTCAATTTCTGACCGAGCCTGGTTCAATTTCTGACCGAGAGTGACTCAAATCATGACCGAGGCTGGCTCAATTTCTGACCGAGAGTGACTCAAATCATGACCGAGGCTGGCTCAATTTCTGACCGAGAGTGACTCAAATCATGACCGAGGCTGGCTCAATTTCTGACCGAGAGTGACTCAATTTCTGACCGAGCCTGGTTCAATTTCTGACCGAGAGTGACTCAAATCATGACCGAGGCTGGCTCAATTTCTGACCGAGAGTGACTCAATTTCTGACCGAGAGTGACTCAAATCATGACCGAGGCTGGCTCAATTTCTGACCGAGAGTGACTCAAATCATGACCGAGGCTGGCTCAATTTCTGACCGAGAGTGACTCAATTTCTGACCGAGCCTGGTTCAATTTCTGACCGAGAGTGACTCAAATCATGACCGAGGCTGGCTCAATTTCTGACCGAGAGTGACTCAATTTCTGACCGAGAGTGACTCAAATCATGACCGAGGCTGGCTCAATTTCTGACCGAGAGTGACTCAATTTCTGACCGAGAGTGACTTAAATCATGACCGAGGCTGGCTCAATTTCTGACCGAGAGTGACTCAAATCATGACCGAGGCTGGCTCAATTTCTGACCGAGAGTGACTCAATTTCTGACCGAGAGTGACTCAATTTCTGACCGAGAGTGACTCAAATCATGACCGAGGCTGGCTCAATTTCTGACCGAGAGTGACTCAATTTCTGACCGAGGCTGGCTCAAAAAATGACCGAGCCTGGTTCAATTTCTGACCGAGAGTGACTCAAATCATGACCGAGGCTGGCTCAATTTCTGACCGAGAGTGACTCAATTTCTGACCGAGAGTGACTCAAATCATGACCGAGGCTGGCTCAATTTCTGACCGAGAGTGACTCAAACCATGACCGAGGCTCTCTCAAAAAATGTCCGAGCCTGGTTCAATTTCTGACCGAGAGTGACTAAAATCATGACCGAGCGTCGCTCAAATTCTGACCGAGAGTGACTTCAATCATGACTTGAGCACCATCAACCCACCAACAATAAGACTCCAACATGACTTGGAGGCAACGTCATGAACCCACCACGAATAAACCCACATCACTCGGGCGCCACCAACCCACGGATGACTTGGGAACCATCAACCCACCAACAATAAGACTCCAACATGACTTGGAGGCACCGTCATGAACCCACCACGAATAAACCCACATCACTCGGGCGCCACCAACCCACGGATGACTTGGGCACCATCAACCCACCAACAATAAGACTCCAACATGACTTGGAGGCACCTTAATGGAACCCACAACTAAAAACCACACAAGACTTGGCCAC
>NC_138524.1:45441964-45444464 GCF_000230855.2 Cajanus cajan | reverse complement strand
CATGCAACCATCTCAAACCGAAGGGCCAAAATTCAACCGAAATGATTGCTTAGGCAATCAACCATATATATTTACCGAAAGGAACAAAATACAAGAAAGAAGGCTAGGTTTGGAGCAATTTTGAACAAAGGCGATGAACAAAGGGAAAATGGGATGGACAAGTGACAGAGTAGGCCATATTTGGTGCAAATTCAGGCAAGGATGATGAACAAAGGCAAAACCCACCCAAAATTAGCTCGCAAGAGCATAGACCGTCCCTCAGGTGGGTTGGGTAGGAAAGAAACTATGATAGGTATGGTGCAATTTTGGGCAAGGATGATGAACAAAGGGAAATTTGGCTGGGAAAGAGAAAGGGAAGGCCATATTTGGCTGGACAAGGGAAAGGGTAGGCCACATTTGGTGCAAATTCAAGCAAGGATGGTGAACAAAGGGAAAACCCACAAAAAATTAGCTCGTAAGAGCATAAACCGTCCCTCGGGTGGGTTGGGCAAGATACAAACTAGGCTAGGTTTGGTGCAATTTTGTGCAAGGATGATGAACAAAGGAAAAATGGGCTGGACAAGTGAAAGGGTAGGCCATATTTGGTGCAAATTCGGGCAAGGATGGTGAACAAAGGGAAAACCCACCAAAAATTAGCTCGTAAGAGCATAAACCGTCCCTCAGGTGGGTTGGGCAACAAAGAAAGTAGGCTAGGTTTTGTGCAATTTTGGGCAAGGATGATGATCAAAGGGAAAATAGGCTAGAAAAGAGATAGGGTAAGGCATATTTGGTGCAAACTCGATCAAGGATGATAAACAAAAGGAAAACCCACCAAAAATTAGCTCAAAAGAGCATAAACCGTCCCTCGGGTGGGTTGGGAGAGATAGAAAATATGCTAGATTTGGTGCAATTTTGGGCAAGGATTATGAACTGAGGGAAAATGGGCTGGACAAGTGAAAGGGTAGGCCATATTTGGTGCAAATTCGGTCAGTAATGGTAAACAAAGGGAAAACCCACCAAAAATTAGCTCGTAAGAGCATAAACCGTCCCTCGGGTAGGTTAGGCAAGGTAGAAACTAGGCTAGATTTGGTGCAATTTTGGGAAATAATGGTGATCAAAGGGAAAATGGGCTGGACGAGTTATAGGGTAAGGCATATTTGGTGCAAACTCGGTGATGGATGAAAAATGAAGAGAAAACCCACCAAAAATTAGCTCAAAAGAGCATAAACCGTCCCTCGGGTGGGTCAAGATGGCTAAAATGTGGCTAAACGAAGGCTGGATAGGCCAAAATATGGGTTAGAATGATGATAGAACGAATCTGGAGTTTTTCGAAAATTTTCAAAAAATTCGGCCGAAGTCGGTCAAATTTTCGGTTTGATTGAAGAAAAATTTTGATTCAAAATTTGCCACGGGAGAACACAACGCAGGCTTAGAAATGCCCACAGAGTGTGAGGGAAAGGCCCCGTGGCTTGCCCAGACCAGCCAAGGTGCGCTGGGTTTCTGCTGAGACACACCCTCCCCCTATAATAGGCTAATATGCAAAAGTGAATTTTGTACAAGTAGATACCCTTTTTCTGAGCAGACATAAGTCCATTTTTGGGAGCTACAGATCGAATTTTGATCTGATTTTTTGCAGTATTGTTTAGAAAAATCATATCTTTGTGCTCACCAAATTAGAGAATTTTTTGCCAAGGGAATATTTTTTAATAATATTTTTAAGAAACGAAAATACGTAAATCCGGAAAAATAGAAAAACGTATCTAGGCATCGAATTTTGATCTGATTTTTTGCATGCACCCACATAATAATATAACTGACCTGTCCACCAAAAATCTCAGCCATCCTCCAAGGGATTGAATTTTAATGATTTTTTTACCAAAACATGGTAAAATCGGAAAATTGGTAAAAATGGAGGATGAAGGTCTTTCACCCCCAAACCTTCCCAGCATACTTAGGCATGTTAGAAGAGATGTTTGATCCAAGAAGTGCTCAAAAAAAATTTGAATGGTTCATAGTTGGTGCATAGTGGTCGGTCACGGTGGGTCGTGGTGCAAATCTGGTGGGTCGTGACTCAATTTCTGACCAGCCTTGGCTCAATTTCTGGTGGGTCGTGACTCAATTTCTGACCGAGCCAGCCAAATTTTCTGACCGAGGGTGACTCAATTTCTGACCGAGAGTGACTCAAAAAATGACCGAGGCTGGCTCAATTTCTGACCGAGAGTGACTCAAATCATGACCGAGGCTGGCTCAATTTCTGACCGAGAGTGACTCAAAAAATGACCGAGACTGGCTCAATTTCTGACCGAGAGTGACTCAAAAAATGACCGAGCCTGGTTCAATTTCTGACCGAGAGTGACTCAAATCATGACCGAGGCTGGCTCAATTTCTGACCGAGAGTGACTCAAATCATGACCGAGGCTGGCTCAATTTCTGACCGAGAGTGACTCAATTTCTGACCGAGCCTGGTTCAATTTCTGACCGAGAGTGACTCAAATCATAACCGAGGCTGGCTCAATTTCTG
>NC_138524.1:45411964-45434464 GCF_000230855.2 Cajanus cajan | reverse complement strand
AGCCTTCCCAATCATATGAAGCTAAGAAGGCCTTCGGGAAGAAGAAAGAGGGAGGAGTCAATGCTATAACCATACCCTCGGCTACTTCCACGTCGAAGTCGGGAAGATCGCAATTCACCCCTGTGAAGAAGTTTGATAAACTTCCGACCACTTATAGCGATCTCCTGCCGAAGCTAATAGAAGCCAAACTTCTAGCTTATGTTCCACCAAGGAAGATCGACCCACCTTACCCCGATCGGTACAAGCCACAAGACAAATGTTTATACCATTCGGGGGCACCAGGGCATTCAACAGAGAACTGCCTAGCTCTCAAACACAAGGTCCAAAGCCTTATTGATGCTGGGTGGTGTAGACCCCTAAAATTGCCCGGGTCGGAAATAAAGCTTGAAGACTCTCGAAGACTGAAGGAAGATCAGCCAGAAGGACTCCTGGAAGGCCCTAGGAGGGTTCTCTGTAGGTCTAGAGGTCTTAGAATAGCTCAAAATAAGGAAGTGGAGGGAATGAAGCCCAATACGGCCGTACTAAACTTAATACGGCCGTATTGAAGCTTCAACACGGCCGCAGTGAACTCAATACGGCGTATTGAAGTTTCTGAAACTTCAATACGGACGTACTGAAATCAATACGGCCGTATTGAAGCTTCAATACAGCCGCAGTGAACTCAATACGGGCGCATTGAAATTTCTGAATTTCAATACGGCCGTATTGAACTCAATACGGCCGTATTGAACTCAATACGGCCGTATTGAAGTTCAAAAATTTCAATACGGCCGTATTGATTCCATAGCCCGTATTGCGCCTGTTCCCTATAAATATGGCGTCATTTTGACGTCATAACACACTTTTACACACAGTTTTAACCCTCTCCTTGAGTATTCTGGGGTTTTTGAGCAGTGTTCTGCCCTAGAAATCACTTGGAGAGTTGATCCGACGAAGTTCTTGAGCCCCGAGCCATTTTGCTTGAGGATCGAACCTAGTCGAAGGGAAATCCTCTGGATTTCCATAGTTAAAATTTTATAGGAAGGGAGCGAGCGGGCTTGTAGAGCGAGGGAACGCCAAAAAGCTTCCCAGTTTTACGAAATATATAAAAAGCACGCTTCAAAGGTTTCTTCTTCAAAATCCTTCCTTTTACTGCTTTCTGTGTGCATATTTAACTGTCATCATGTAGATAGTTAATTTATAATCGCTTATAATAAATAGGGGTAATTTAGTAATTTTATATTGTTATTTTAGAAATAATCTGTCATAGGGAACCCGAAAGGGGCGCTGTGGGGTGCTAACACCTTCCTCACGCGTAACCGACTCCCTTACCCGACTCTGGTTGTAATGGCCGAAGTCGATTTTTGAATCGATTGCCTTATCCCTTTTTCCAATGTTTTGAGTAAAACATTGGTGGCGACTCCAAAGAACCCTCCTTTTATGAAAACCGCTAATCCATGGAGGGTCCCGCTTGGGATTAACATGGATTGGTGAGACATTTAATAAATAAATTGGATAAGATCGACAAGGTCTCAGTTTGAGAACAAGTCGTTCTAATAATCCAATACATTTTCAAAACCAAAATAAAAGCGAGCTCGACCGTCTTCGCGACCGCCGAGGCCCGTTTGGGCCGGTGGCGACAGATGGCGACTCCACTGGGGATTTGTTCCGTTTAGTGACAGATTATTTTTAACAAATAATAGTTAAAATTACTTTATTACCCCTCACTTGTATGATAACATGTTTATCTATTTGGCTTTAATAACTGTTGTATTTTTAAATTTACGCAATTGTTTGAAATAAAAACTGCACACAAACCTTTGCACACAACAGTTCCCTCTATACCCGGGGGCATGAGTGATTAACCATAGGGAGTGGATGTTAGTACGGCCGGTTGTCGAATGGGTCTATAGGTGCCCGTAGACCGTTGTCGGAAAACATCACTCAAGGTGATAACCATGAACTTGAGTCCGACGGTGCGTTGGAGCTTTCCATCGACCTACGATGAGAGGAATTGGGTCCCTATAATGGGGGCACCTTGGGGGCCTTGGACTGGTGAGAACAGTTAGAACCTACCTTGAATATGCACCTTTCTGCAGGATACCCCTACCTCGTGATTCGCTCGTGACTGTTCGTGGATGAGTGAATTGTTTGTGTAAATGCTTATGTGCAATTGTTTGTGCATTAATAAATAACCTCGTGATAAGGTCTAAAGAATAATCCCCATGCATGAAAAAACCATGACATGAGGGGAAAGACCATGTGTGAAAATATAATAAAAGTGAGGAGCATGTGCATCATTACCAATAAAGATATCATGCATCCTCATAAACCATGCATTCTAGGTTCACCAATACCTCTTGACATGAGTAAAAGAGACCCATAATTATCGAGATTCTCCGTTAAGGAGAGATCATAAGTCAAGGAGGGTAGTAACACTCTGTTTTAAAAAGGCAGCGCCTTAAAAATGGAGGGTTATCAAGCTCATGTCAAGAGCGTATTCATTCCATAAATTAATTAGATTAAATATTCATTTTTAGAAAGTGGCTGGTCATCTCTCTGTCCTCACACGCGCGCAGAAAATCAAGAAGATGGAAGCGCTGGAGGACCAAAATAAGAAGCTTACAGCCGAGCTCTCACAGCTCAAAGAACAAATGACGCAAATGATGGAATTCATGCGTCACCATAATGCACATGGGTCTCACCACAGTGACCATGAGTCCCATCATCATGAGGAGGAGGAACATGAGGAAGAACCTCCACGAGCTGTACCCCTCGGGGCGGGGATCATGATTAAAGAGCCCGAGGTTTCAAAGGAACAATTCCATGCTCTTGAGGATCGGCTAAGGGCTATGGAGGGGCATGATTTTGACATCAAAGATGCCGCTGACATGTGCTTGGTGAGGGACATCCAATTCCCTCCCAAATTCAAAGTGCCCGATTTCCCAAAATATGTGGGATCGACTTGCCCCAAAAGTCATCTCACCATGTATTGCCGAAAAATGGCTGCATATGCTACCAATGAAAAGCTCTTGATCCATTGCTTCCAAGAGAGCTTGGCTGACACCGCACTCAATTGGTATATGCAGCTGGATGGAAGTCAAGTGTGCACATGGAGGCAGTTGGCCGACGCCTTTCTCAAGCGCTATAAATATAACATCGACCTAACACCCGATAGGTCCGATCTTCAAGCCTTGAGTAAGACAAATGATGAATCCTTCAAGGCGTACGCCCAACGATGGAGGGAGTTGGCGGCACAAATAGAGCCCCCGCTGTCGGATAAGGAGACGGTGTCCCTATTCAAAAACTCGTTGACCGGTCCCTATTATGACAAGATGATAGGGAACACGACAACACTCTTCTCGGACATCATCACCATTGGCGAAAGAGTGGAACAAGGGCTGAAAAGTGGAAAGCTAGCTGGGCTTTCCCAATCATTTGAAGCCAAGAAGACCTACGGGAAGAAGAAGGAGGGAGGAGTCAATGCCGTAAATATTTCTTCATCTTCTTCCACTTCGAAGTCAGGAAAGTCGCAATTCACCCCTGTGAAGAAGTTTGATAAACTTCCGACCACCTACAGCGATCTCCTGCCGAAGCTAGTAGAAGCCAAACTTCTAGCTTACGTTCCACTAAAGAAGATTGATCCACCTCACCCCTATTGGTACAAACCGCAAGACAAATGTCTATACCATTCGGGGGCATCGGGGCATTCAACGGAGAAATGTAGAGCTCTCAAAAATAAGGTCCAAGACCTTATCGATGCAGGGTGGATCACTTTTGATTCAACAGCGCCCGACGTGAGCAAGAATCCTCTGTCGAAGCAGGAGTAGAGAGAAGAACAAGCCACGATAGGGCCCCTTCATATTTCTCTTTTAGGACTCATGATCAGTACCCGAGATCATGAGAACCTTTTCATGTAAATAAGGGTTTTACAGTTTTTTTTAAAATATCAATAAAGAGGCATTTTTCACATTACTCTTTTTTTTGTTCTTTTCTCTCTTTCCCCATTAACATTAATAAATTCTAAACCTAAACAGAACCAATAAAATAATTATGTCTGTAATTGTTCGCTCTGACCGGGATCCAAAAATGAATGGGTTGAGTTGGAGAGTGATGAGGAGACCATCTCTCCGGATCTGCAAAGACTGCTAAAACGAGAAGCTCGCTTACTCCAACTCGTCAAGAGAAATTGGAGACTGTGAATTTGGGGCATGGCCGAGAGATAAAAGAGGTCAACGTTGGGACCCATATCAGTGATGAAATAAGGACACATGTTTCCACTATGATTATAATAAAATCATTCTTCATTGCTTCTTTTCTTGCTTACAATAAAATTCTAAACCACATCATTTTTAACCCTGTTTGAATAAACATGAATGAGGTTAAAATCATCTTAATAATAATAAACCCACATCATTTTCATGTGGAGGTGTGTGTGACGACTTGGAGCACCTTCCCTTGGCCTCGACAAGTGCCATCATGGATAAAAAGAAATCCTAAAAACAAAAAAAGCTCGGCAGGAAACCCAAAAAAGGGGGCTGCACAAAAATAAGAGCAAAAGACCCGCTAGGAATCCCACGAAAGGGTGACCTAGGCAAAAGTTAGGGTTACAAAAATAAACAAAAACAAAAGTCCGCTAAAACACCACAAAAGGGTGTTTTAGGCAAAAATAAGGACAATCAAAAAACAAAAGAAATCCATGATGGTACCACGAACCGAATTCAAGAAAGGTTCAAGGGAAGCTATCCAAGTTGTCGAATCACAACACGACTTTTTAACTTCATAAGTGTTTAATCAAACAAGCCTAAACACATTGGCCATCCATTCTTACAAAAAACCATTTTTGAATAAATAAATCCCCTCTAAAACACAAACTTTAGAACAAAAATATCTTTCCTTTCTCTTCTCTCTTGTCCCAAAAGATTTTAGAATAATCTAGTGGAAGCATGGAGAAATAAATCATCACTGAAAATGGATCTAATCTGAATAATAAAATGGTGGAAGAACTGTGCCAAAAATTCAAGATCCAACACCATAATTCTTCCCCATATCGGCCAAAGATGAATGGGGCAGTCGAGGCAACCAATAAGAACATCAAGAAAATAGTGCAAAGATGGTTGTCTCATTTAAAGACTGGCACGAGATGTTACCCTTCGCTCTTCATGGTTATAGGACTTCAGTACGCACATCTACAGGAGCTACTCCATTCTCCCTCGTCTATGGGATGGAGGCAGTTCTACCCGTCGAAGTCAAGATACCTTCTCTAAGGGTAATTATGGAAGCAAAACTTTCCGAGGTAGAATGGGTTCAAAGCCGGTATGACCAATTGAACCTCATTGAAGAAAATGGCTGAACACCATAAGCCGTGGTCAAGCCTATCAGAGGAAGACCAAAAAGGCTTTTGACAAGAAAGTCCACCCTCGAGTCTATCATGAGGGAGAGTTGGTAATGAAGAAATTTCTACCAACTCAAAAGGACAAAATCGGAAAGTATGCCCCAAATCACGGAGGACCATACGAGGAAAAACGAGCCTTCTCAGGAGGAGCATTGATCCTCACAGACATGGATGGAAAAGAACTTCGATACCCAGTCAACGCTGACGAGGTAAAGAAGTACTATGCTTGAAGACGTTGCTTGCATAGGCCCGCTAGGATGAAAACCCAAAAAGGGCGTCCTAGGCAAAAGTTAGGGCAAAATAAAAAGCCCGCCAGTACAAGGGTACTAGGCAAAACAAAGGCGAAATTATCCCCGCTAGGATACGTCCTAGGCAAAAGTTAGGGGCAAAAGAATAAGATAAGCAAGCAACGATCGCTTGAATCGAAAACCGAAAGGCGGTTCAAGTGATTATCTTCTAGAAGCAAGCGTCTTGCAGCATCTGCGCTCCTGGCTCAGGCATCTCACCCGAAGCAACTAGGGAATGTAAAGAGCAACAATTACAGATATAATTGTTAAGCCCAATGTATATAGCCTACCCTGGCCAGCCATTCTTCAGAAATTCCTTCTGTATATCTTTCTATAAAAACACTTGTGAATATTAATAAAATATCTATTCATTTCTTTTCTCTCTTGACCATGTGATTATGCCTCTAAATTGGTATTTCTAAAAAATTGTATGAAATTCCTTAATAATCGGTCAATAAAGAAAATTGGAGGGGTTCCTATAAAATCCATAATCTCCTGCATAAAAGGCTCACAAAAATATTCCCTCACGCCGATGACAGAAATTCCTCAAAGAAAAGGAGGATAGGGAGAGCCATTCATTTTTCTAAAAAACATTAAATAATAAAACTTGCATTTGTGCATCACACACATTAGTTGCACATTCAAAGACCTTATCATGAGGCAACCACATAAAATAGAAAAAATAGAAAAATTGCTTGTGTATGACAGCAGCAAGCAAAATGCAAAGATTCAGAAAATCAACAGCGTCATACAGAATAACTGAGCCTGGAGAGGCTTGCCGAAAGAATACTCTCAGAATAACTGAGCCTGGAGAGGCTCGCCGAAATAATACTCTCTCAAAATAACTGAGCCTGGAGAGGCTCGCCGAAATAATACTCTCTTAAAATAATTGAGCCTGGAGAGGCTCGCCGAAATAATACTCTCTCAAAATAACTGAGCCTGGAGAGGCTCGCCGAAATAATACTCTCTTAAAATAATTGAGCCTGGAGAGGCTCGCCGAAATAATACTCTCTCAGAATAACTGAGACATTTCTGTACAGAAAAAAGCCGAAAAACAACAGAAAAGGCAAAAATACAGAAAAAGCCAAAAATGACAAAAAAGGCAAAAAAATACAGAAAAAGCCAAAAACGACAAAAAAGGCAAAAGATTTAGAAAATCAATCGCCTCGTACAAAATAACTGAGCCTGGAGAGGCTTGCCGAAATAATACTCCTTCATCATAACTGAGCATGGAGAGGCTTGCAGAAATCATACTTCCTCAGAATAACTAAAGCCTGGAGAGGCTTGCAGAAATAATACTCCCCAACTGTACAGAATAAATGAGCCTGGAGAGGCTCGCAGAAATAATACTCCCCAGAGAAATCTCAACTCAAGCTCACGGAACAAATCCCCAGCGAGAGCTATCAAAGCAAGATCGACAAAATTCCCAATGGAAGCACGATCGCCCAAGCAGTATATCTAGTCAAAGGACTTAAAACTTCCTCAGTGGAAGATAGCTCTCCAACTCAGGCGTTGAGTGAGTCTAAGCCTGTAGAGGCTTCCTAAATAATACTCTGGGATACGTAAGATCCCCAAATCCCCAGTCGCCTACTCAAGAGGCACTCCTTCAAAAAGAAAAAAAAAAAATCAAAAAGATTAATAACCATTCCCCAAGAGGAATTCGGCATTCAGCCAATCATCAAGCATCAAGATAATTCGCCTATTCAGAGGCACTCTTTCAAAAAATCGAAAAGATCAATAATCATTCCCCAAGCGGAATCTGGCTCTCAGCCAATCATTGAACGTCAAGCTGATACGCCTAACAGAAGAGGCTAGCCAAGAAATAAATAACAAAATCCCCAGTGGATAAACAGCCTACATAGAGGCTACAAAAATCAAAAATCGAAAAGAGACACCCGAACAAGGATAACCGGGATACTCCACCAACGTCAAAGGACGTCAGCCAAACATAAGGCATCGCTCAATTCAAGAAGAGCATCTGTGTCTACACCCCAAGGAAACAGAAATTCCTCAATGGGTACCAACAATGCAATGCAAGTTGGGGCACAGGAACCTATGAATGACTGCACATCCCCTAGACGGATCCCTGCGTTATCCAGCCCTCAGCGGCACAAAATCAGAAAAAACGTCGAAGCAGCATCGTGGACTGTGGAGACAACAATCATCTCAAATCCCTGGAGAGGGTAAACTCACATTGCCAATGTCGTCAAGAACACGGAGGCAGACCCTGGAGAGGGCAAACTCACCCTGGAGAGGGCAAGACTCACGCACAAGTCTGGAGAGGCGACGACTAATACTCACCCCGGAGAGGGCAAACTCACCCTGGAGAGGGCAAACTCACCCTGGAGAGGGCAAGACTCACGCACAAGTCTGGAGAGGCGACGACTAATACTCACCCCGGAGAGGGCAAACTCACCCTGGAGAGGGCAAACTCACCCTGGAGAGGGCAAGACTCACGCACAAGTCTGGAGAGGCGACGACTAATACTCACCCCGGAGAGGGCAAACTCACCCTGGAGAGGGCAAACTCACCCTGGAGAGGGCAAGACTCACGCACAAGTCTGGAGAGGCGACGACTAATACTCACCCCGGAGAGGGCAAACTCACCCTGGAGAGGGCAAACTCACCCTGGAGAGGGCAAGACTCACGCACAAGTCTGGAGAGGCGACGATTAATACTCACCCCGGAGAAGGGCAAACTCACCCTGGAGAGGGCAAACTCACCCTGGAGAGGGCAAGACTCACGCACGAGCCTGGAGAGGCGACGACTAATACTCACCCTGGAGAGGGCAAACTCACCCTGGAGAGGGCAAGACTCACGCTACCAAAGTGACTAGAAGCGCGGAGGTATGCACCAACCTGGAGAGGCTACTCAACAATTTTCCCACCTGAAGACACTACAAGTCGGAAGGATGGCACATTACCCGGACAATTGGGTCAACTCCTTTACTTGTCAATCGGTACACCAAAAGACCGTTTGACTAAGTAAAGGGGGGGCAGCTGTAGACCCCTAAAATTGCCCGGGTCGGAAATAAAGCTTGAAGACTCTCGAAGACTGAAGGAAGATCAGCCAGAAGGACTCCTGGAAGGCCCTAGGAGGGTTCTCTGTAGGTCTAGAGGTCTTAGAATAGCTCAAAATAAGGAAGTGGAGGGAATGAAGCCCAATACGGCCATACTAAACTTAATACGGCCGTATTGAAGCTTCAACACGGCCGCAGTGAACTCAATACGGCGTATTGAAGTTTCTGAAACTTCAATACGGCCGTACTGAAATCAATACGGCCGTATTGAAGCTTCAATACAGCCGCAGTGAACTCAATACGGGCGCATTGAAATTTCTGAATTTCAATACGGCCGTATTGAACTCAATACGGCCGTATTGAAGTTCAAAAATTTCAATACGGCCGTATTGATTCCATAGCCCTTATTGCGCCTGTTCCCTATAAATATGGCGTCATTTTGACGTCATAACACACTTTTACACACAGTTTTAACCCTCTCCTTGAGTATTCTGGGGTTTTTGAGCAGTGTTCTGCCCTAGAAATCACTTGGAGAGTTGATCCGACGAAGTTCTTGAGCCCCGAGCCATTTTGCTTGAGGATCGAACCTAGTCGAAGGGAAATCCTCTGGATTTCCATAGTTAAAATTTTATAGGAAGGGAGCGAGCGGGCTTGTAGAGCGAGGGAACGCCAAAAAGCTTCCCAGTTTTACGAAATATATAAAAAGCACGCTTCAAAGGTTTCTTCTTCAAAATCCTTCCTTTTACTGCTTTCTGTGTGCATATTTAACTGTCATCATGTAGATAGTTAATTTATAATCGCTTATAATAAATAGGGGTAATTTAGTAATTTTATATTGTTATTTTAGAAATAATCTGTCATAGGGAACCCGAAAGGGGCGCTGTGGGGTGCTAACACCTTCCTCACGCGTAACCGACTCCCTTACCCGACTCTGGTTGTAATGGCCGAAGTCGATTTTTGAATCGATTGCCTTATCCCTTTTTCCAATGTTTTGAGTAAAACATTGGTGGCGACTCCAAAGAACCCTCCTTTTATGAAAACCGCTAATCCATGGAGGGTCCCGCTTGGGATTAACATGGATTGGTGAGACATTTAATAAATAAATTGGATAAGATCGACAAGGTCTCAGTTTGAGAACAAGTCGTTCTAATAATCCAATACATTTTCAAAACCAAAATAAAAGCGAGCTCGACCGTCTTCGCGACCGCCGAGGCCCGTTTGGGCCGGTGGCGACAGGTGGGTCACTTTCGATTCGACAGCGCCCGATGTGAGCAAGAACCCTCTGCCAAAACAGGAATAGAGAGAAGAACAAGCCACGATAGGGCCCCTTCATATTTCTCTTTTAGGGACTCATGATCAGTACTCGAGATCATGAAAACCTTTTCATGTAAATAAGGGTTTTTGTACAGTTTTAATACATATCAATAAAGAGGCATTTTTCACACATTACTCTCTCTTTTGTTCTTTTCTCTCTTTCCTCATTAACATTAATAATTCTAAACCTAAACAGAACCAATAAAATAATTATGTCTGTAATTGTTCGCTCTGACCGGGATCCGAAAGTTGAGGATAAATGGGTTGAGTTGGACAGTGATGAGGAGACCATTTCTACGGATCTGCAAAGATTGCTAGATCAAGAAGCTCGTCAAGAGAAATTGGAGACTGTGAATTTGGGGCATGGCCGAGAGATAAAAGAGGTCAACATTGGGACCCATACCAGTGATGAAATAAGGACACATGTTTCCGCTATGATTATAATAAAATCATTCTTCATTGCTTCTTTTCTTGCTTATAATAAAATTCTAAACCACATTATTTTTAACCCTGTTTGAATAAACATGAATGAGGTTAAAATCATCTTGATAATAATAATCCCGCATCATTTTTATGTGGAAGTGTGTGTGACAACTTGGAGCACCTTCCTTTGGCTTCGACAAGTGCCATCATGGATAAAAAGAAATCCTCTATAAAAGAAGCTCGGCAGGAAACCCAAAAAGGGGACTGCGCAAAAATAAGAGCAAAGAACCCGCTAGGAATCCCACGAAAGGGTGACCTAGGCAAAAGTTAGGGTTGCAAAAATAAACAAAAACAAAAGTCCGCTAAAACACCACAAAAGGGTGTTTTAGGCAAAAATAAGGACAATCAAAAAAATAAAAGAAATCCATGATGGTACCATGAGCCGAATTCGAATTCAAGAAAGGTTCAAGGGAAGCTATCCAAGTTGTCGAATCACAACACGACTTTTTAACTTCATAAGTGTTTAATCAAACAAGCCTAAACACATAAGCCTACCTTGGCCATCCATTCTTACAAAAACCATTTTTGAAAAATAAATCCCCTCTAAAACACAAACTTCAGAACAAAAATATCTTTCTTTTCTTTTCTCTCTTGTCCCAAAAGATTTTAGGATAATCTAGTGGAAGCATGGAGAAATAAATCATCACTGAAAATGGATCTAATCTGAATAATAAAATGGTGGAAGAACCGTGCCAAGAATTCAAGATCCAACACCATAACTCTTCCCCATATCGGCCGAAGATGAATGGGGCAGTCAAGGCAACCAATAAGAACATCAAGAAAATAGTGCAAAAGATGGTTGTCTTATTTAGAGACTGGCACGAGATGTTACCCTTCGCTCCTCATAGCTATAGGACTTCAGTACGTACATTTACAGGAGCTACTCCATTCTCCATCGTTCATGGGATGGAGGCAGTTCTACCCGTCGAAGTCGAGATACCTTCTTTAAGGGTAATCATGGAAACAAAACTTTCCGAGGCAGAATGGGTTCAATGCCGATACGACCAGTTGAACCCTATCAAAAGGAAACGGCTGAACGCCATATGCCATGGTCAAACCTATCAGAGGAAGATCAAAAAGGCTTTTGACAAGAAAGTCCACCCTCGAGTCTACCATGAGGGAAAGTTGGTAATGAAGAAATTGCTACCAACTCAAAAGGACAAAATCGGAAAGTGTGCCCCAAATCACGGAGGACCATACGTGGTAAAACGAGCCTTCTCAGGAGGAGCATTAATCCTCACAGACATGGATAGAGAAGAACTTCGATACCCAGTCAACGCTGACGTGGTAAAGAAGTACTATGCTTGAAGACGTTGCTTGCATAGGCCCGCTAGGATGAAAACCCAAAAAGGGCGTCCTAGGCAAAAGTTAGGGCAAAATAAAAAGCCTGCCAGTACAAGGGTACTAGGCAAAACAAAGGCAAATTTACCCCGTTAGGATACGTCCTAAGCAAAAGTTAGGGGCAAAAGAATAAGATATAAAAACAAAGCAAGCAGCGATCACTTGAGTTTCCTCTGGCTTCGCCCCGCTCAGGCATAGTTCACCATCTTTCGGGTCCCGACAGGTATGCTCTCACTCGAACCCTTCACAAAAGATCAGGGTCGGTCGACGGTGCAACCCACAAAGGGATCCCGCCAATCAGCTTCCTTGCGCCTTACAGGTTTACTCACCCGTTGACTCGCACACATGTCAGACTCCTTGGTCCGTGTTTCAAGACGGGCCGAATGGGGAGCCCACAGGCCGATGCCCGGAGCATGCAAGTGCTGAAGCACGCCATGAAGGCGCATGCTGCCGTCCACAATCGTGACGATGACGTCTCCACGAGCATTTCGACAACCCGGGCTTGGGCCACCATCACAATCCGCATCGGTCAATGCCCCGAGTCGATCGGCAGACCAGCTCACACCGTTCCACATCCGACCGAGACATACCGCCGACCCCCATTCGCTTCCCTCCCGACAATTTCAAGCACTCTTTGACTCTCTTTTCAAAGTCCTTTTCATCTTTCCCTCGCGGTACTTGTTCGCTATCGGTCTCTCGCCAGTATTTAGCCTTGGACGGAATTTACCGCCCGATTGGGGCTGCATTCCCAAACAACCCGACTCGCCGACAGCGCCTCGTGGTGCGACAGGGTCCGGGCACGACGGGACTCTCACCCTCTCTGGCGCCCCCTTCCAGGGGACTTGGGCCCGGTCCGCCACTGAGGACGCTTCTCCAGACTACAATTCGGATGCCAAAGACAACCGATTTTCATGGTGGGCTCTTCCCGGTTTGCTCGCCGTTACTAAGGGAATCCTTGTTAGTTTCTTTTCCTCCGCTTATTGATATGCTTAAACTCAGCGGGTAGCCCCGCCTGACCTGAGGTCTCGTTAGAGATGTCAAAAATACAAGACAAATTGGGTCAAGAGTCCAAACCTGCAAAGACATACACATGATTGGTATCGAGCATTACTCATCCACCATTATACCATGGCACGCTCAACCGTGAACCCAATTTTCAACCAACCACGAGACAATGCTCATGGGAAGTCATCATGCACCCCAAACACAGTATCTAAAACAAGACATGCACAAGGGGTAACGATTTGTGACACCCAGGCAGGCGTGCCCTCAGCCTAATGGCTTTAGGCGCAACTTGCGTTCAAAAACTCGATGGTTCACGGGATTCTGCAATTCACACCAAGTATCGCATTTCGCTACGTTCTTCATCGATGCAAGAGCCGAGATATCCGTTGCCGAGAGTCCTTTTATATCATGTGTTGAGACATTGCCGTAGAACACCGTCTCCGGGTCCACGACATTGCACTGAACAATTTTTTATTCCTTGGCACACGAAGCGCCGGGGTTTGAGTTTTGTTCAAAGAAAGTCAGCCGAGCATGGCACAGCCCACTCCCCCCAAACACGAGGAAGGATGAGATGTTAATCAACACCTCAAGCCAATCCCGAGTAGATAAACAAATTCACCGGTCAAATTGATTGTGAGGCATCGACAATGATCCTTCCGCAGGTTCACCTACGGAAACCTTGTTACGACTTCTCCTTCCTCTAAATGATAAGGTTCAGTGGACTTCTCACAATGTCAAGGGCAGCGAACCGCCCACGTCGCCGCAATCCGAACACTTCACCGGACCATTCAATCGGTAGGAGCGACGGGTGATAGTCATATTTTAGTATATCTTTCTTTATGTGATTTTACCTTGTTTGATTCTTTTTAGTAGCCTTTATTCATGTTTTAGTTCAGATTTGCATTAGTGAATCATTTAGGAATTAGTTATAAATTTTACTAATTTTCCGTAAGAATTTCCTGTTTTGACACAGTTTCTTGTACAAGCCATATCTAGAGCTATTCAACTCGGAATTTGGCAAACTTGGTGTCCCTGTAAAGATAAGACGGAGATCTACAATTCACATGTTGGACGAAAAGCCCAGTTTGGACATTTTCAGACCCAAAGTTGTACTTTAAGGTCGCGGCGCTGCACTTGATTGTTCAGCTTGTCATGAAACTGTTTTGTTTAGTTAATTAGGCTTTTGAATTGTAATTAGTGGACTGGACCTTTGGTTTTAGGCCCATTATTTTGTCTTTAAAAGCATGTAATGACTGAGGAGTAGGAACTTGGACAATTCATTTTTTTTTATTTTTTCAGATTTTGAGATAACTTCCTCAAGAAGTTTCTCTCAAAAGTCTCTCTTCTCTCTTTAGAAACTTCTCATCTTCTCTCTCACTCTCTCTTTACACGAATTCTTTTCTCTCTCACGGAATTTCTTCTCTCAATTGGAATTTGCTGCAACATGATAATGAGGCACGGCTAATTCCTTAATCGGGTTAAGGTTTCAAGAACTACGGTAAATTTGAGTTTCTAATTTTTACCGAACGAATCCTTTCTTCTTCTCCTCTTTTCTGTTTAGTGTAAATTCTGTTTTTCATGATATTGAATCTCTGTTTTGAACCCTAAATGAAAATGAGAAGAAGTATTTTCTAATTAGAAATAACCTAAATCCCTAATTCAATCGGTTACTTTCTTGAATTTTGTTGAAATTTGGAATGTGCGATTGTAGTTTCTGTTTTAATAAAATTCACAATCTAGATTTAGATTACTGTTTGGATTAATTTCGGATTGAATTAGATGGATTAATAATTCGTATTTGTGTGAACAATGATGATTATACCGTAGGAATTGAAACCTTGAACCGAATTTCTATACTACTGAAATTTTGTGTTGATTTGATTTCTTTGCTTTCTTAATACTTTGCTCTAATTGTTTGCTGGAAAATCTTTCCCCCCTGAGTTCTAAATTGATTTACATACATGATTAAATTCAAAATATAATGTGCTTGTGTCCTTGAGAGATGACCTAGGTTAAGTCCTCTATATTACAGAAATTTGTTGAGGAACTTAGAATTGTTTGATAGTGATACGACTGTGCTATCAAAATGGCGCCGTTGCCGGGGACATAAGTCATTTTGTTTTGATATTTTATCATGTATACTAACTGTTTGTAGAAATGTTTTCGAATTTATAGTACAGTATTTTGTAATTCAATTCTATGTCTGAGTCTATCACTAATTCTGTCTCTAATTCATTGTAGTTTTTGCAGTTTAGTTTTCAATATTATTGTGTTTGTCTTGAATTGTATTGTTTAGGTAATTTGTAGTGTTTTTGTAGCAATATTGTGTGGTTTCTTTGTGGTTTCTTTGTGCTGTATTTTAGCTTGAAAAAAAAACAGGGAAAGAAAACACAGGAAAAACAGAGGAAAACACATTCCGAAAATTTTCAAAGATTCTCTGATTGAGCTGAAACTTGGTCTCCAAAGGTAAAATTCACACATCAAGGCACCCATGTTATGGAATAACTACGGGTGTTAGGGATCCTTCTTGTCAAAATTCAGAGTTTCAGAGAGAATCACGACCGTGATTCTAAATCACGGGCGTGATCTTCTCTGGAATATTTTTGGAAAACCCCAGAGAGAATCACGACCGTGATTTATAAATCACGGGCGTGATCTCCTCTGTTTGAATTTTTGCCGAATATCCTGACTAGGAAATCATGTAGGAAATGATGTTCTGGTGGTGAAATATATTTTTTTTTAAAATTCATTTGGTATAATTTTGCATGTTATAGTTGCTTATATAGTAAATATTGACTTTTCTGTTGACTTTTGACTTCATAACCTTGTATGTGTTCTTATTTGCATGACTAGGTCCAACCCTGGTACATCACATGATTTTGATCCTGAGATAGAAAGAACACTTCATCATAGGTTAAGGTGTAGGTCTAGTCAGAATAATAATAGTAGTATAGTTGATTCTGAAGTAGTTATTAATTCTACTTTTAATCCTCAATCCTGCTTAGATAGTGATACTTTTAATTTTCAATCTTGCTCTTCTTCTGAAACTGATTCTGAATTTGATATCATGGCTGATAATCGTGAACTCACTTTGAAGGAATTGGCTACACCTAATGTTGTGTATCAACCATGGTGTGTCCAATATCCTGATAATCAAACAAATTATGAGCTTAAATCTGGACTTATCCATTTGTTGCCCAAGTTTCATGGACTTGCAGGTGAAGATCCTCATAAGCATTTAAAGGAGTTCCATGTAGTGTGTTCCACCATGAGACCTCAAGGAGTTCCTGAAGATCATGTCAAAATGAAGGCATTTCCTTTCTCTCTGGATGGTGTTGCAAAAGATTGGCTCTACTTTCTACCAGCAACAATCACTACATGGAATCAAATGAAGAGATTGTTTCTAGAGAAATTCTTTCCTGCATCCAGAACAGCAGCAATTAGGAAAGAGATTTGTGGTATAAGGCAACTGAATGGAGAGACCTTGTATGAATACTGGGAGAGATTCAACAAGCTGTGTGCTACATGTCCTCAACATCAAATTAGTGAGCAATTATTGATTCAATATTTTTATGAAGGACTAACCTTGATGGATAGGAACATGATAGATGCAGCAAGTGGAGGAGCACTGATGGATAAGACACCAAATGCTGCAAGACAACTCATTTCGAACATGGCAGCCAACACTCAGCAATTTGGATTTAGAGGAACTGTCAAGGGAGTAAATGAGATGGCAATTGGTGCTGGTTCTAGTTCTGTTTGTGGTGTAGATAATCAAAGGCTGGAAAACAAAATTAATGAGCTAACCACCATGGTGAGACATTTAGCAATTGAACAAAAACAACAGGCGAATGCAGCAAGTGAATGTCCAGCAACAGTTTGTGGCATTTGTTCTTCAGAGGAGCACTATACACATTCATGTCCCACTCTACAAGAAACAGATGCAAATGTTTCTGGAATTTACACCAACCAGCAACAACAATATAGGCCACAACAGCAACAAAATTACAATCCATACTCCCAAACATACAACCCAGGTTGGAAAGATCATCCAAATCTGAAATGGGGGCAACAACAACAACAACAACCTTCATTCCAACCTTTTGGAAAATATCAGCCTCCATTCAAGCATCAGCAACAACAACCACCAGCACCTACACCTCCTCCTGCACAAAAGAGTGGACCTTCATTCGAGGAGATGATGCAACAGATGGCTGCACAAAATTTGCAGTTTCAGAGAAATATGGATGCCACTGTCCAAGATTTAAAGACTCAAATTGGCCAGTTAGCATCTCAGGTAAATCAGTTTCAATCTCAAGGTTCTGGCAAACTTCCCTCCCAAACAGTTTTAAATCCAAAGGGGAATGTGAGTGCCATTACTTTGAGAAGTGGAAAAGAGTTACCACCAGTGCAGCAACAATCAGTTGTAGCACCAGTGGAATGTGATTCTTCCTTTGCAGGTGCAGCTGAAAATAATGATGCAGCAAAGAGGAGATCAGAGATTCCACTCCCCTTTCCAAATAGACCAGCAAAGAAGAGATTAGAAATTGATACTGAATTGCTGGATATGTTTAGCAAGGTGGAAGTCAACATTCCTCTCCTTGATGCCATCCGACAAATTCCAAAATATGCAAAGTTCCTTAAGGAATTATGTACTAATAAGAGGAAGTTGAAGGGTGATGAGAGAGTGAACATGGGGCGAAATGGTTCTGCATTACTCCAGAAGAAAAATGTGTCTGCCATTGTTCCACATGATCTACTTCCAGATTTGCCACAAAAATGCAAAGATCCAGGAACTTTTACTATCCCTTGTACTATAGGGGAAGAAATTTTTACTAATGCTATGCTGGATCTAGGTGCTTCAATAAATGTTATGCCTGCATCTGTTTTTAGATCATTGCAGATTGGAGACTTGATTCCTACAGGTGTGAGTATCCAGTTAGCAAACAGGAGCATTGTGCAGCCACTTGGAGTAGTAGAAGATGTGCTGGTCAAAGTAGAAGATCTTCTCTTCCCTGCAGATTTCCACATTCTTGAGATGGAGGATGAGTCATCCAGTCATGCTACATTGATCCTTGGGAGACCATTCCTAAGGACAGCAAGGACAAAGATAGATGTGCATGCAGGGACTCTTTCTATGGAGTTTGGAGATAATCTGGTGCAATTTAATATTTTTGAGGCTATGAGATATCCAATAGAAAACCATTCTGTTTTTAGTTTGGAGGTTATTGACTTATTAGTTGATGATTGCACAGATTTTGATGATGATCTACTTGCTGATTTTTCTGATTTTACTGACCCATTATGTACTTGTGATGATGATTCATCTATGTGTGCTATTTGTGCAGAAATTAGTGTTGCTATTTCAGGTGTAGCAGATTTAGCCACATCAATAGATGTTCCACCACCAGCATCTGAGACATCATCTCCATCTTTACCTTCATTGCCAGTACCATCCACTGTGCAGACACCATCAGTAGAGTTAAAGCCTTTACCTGCACATTTGAAGTATGCTTATTTAGAGGATAATCAAGGGCTTCCTGTCATTATAGCTAGCATTCTTGAATCTGATCAAGAGGAGAGACTGTTGCAGGTTTTGAGAGATCACAAGAAAGCCATTGGTTGGACTCTTGCTGACCTTCCTGGGATTAGTCCTGCCATATGCATGCACCGGATTCTACTTGAGGATGAGTTCCGACCTGTGAGGCAGCCACAGAGAAGACTTAATCCTACTATTTTAGATGTGGTGAAGAAAGAGGTCACAAAGTTATTGGCGGCAGGTATAATATATCCTATTTCTGATAGTAAGTGGGTTAGTCCTGTGCAGGTCGTTCCCAAGAAGACTGGGATGACTGTAGTGAGGAACCAGGATGCTGAGTTGGTTCCAACCAGAGTTCAAAATAGTTGGCGAGTTTGTGTGGACTATAGAAGACTTAATCAGGCAACTCACAAAGACCACTTCCCTCTTCCATTCATTGATCAGGTGTTGGAGAGGTTGGCAGGTAAATCACATTATTGTTTCTTGGATGGATTTTCAGGGTACATGCAGATTCATATTGCACCAGAGGACCAACACAAGACCACATTCACCTGTCCATTTGGCACATTTGCTTACACTAGGATGCCATTTGGTCTATGCAACGCTCCGGCCACCTTTCAGAGGTGTACGGTAAGTATATTTTCTGATCTATTGGAGAGTTGCATGGAGGTGTTTATGGATGATTTTACAGTTTATGGTTCTTCATTTGATGCATGCTTAGAGAGTCTATCTAGGGTATTAGATAGGTGTATCCAAACTAACCTTGTGTTAAATTTTGAAAAATGTCATTTTATGGTCACACATGGTATAGTTTTGGGTCACTTAGTCTCTAGTAGAGGCATTGAGGTTGATAAGGCTAAGATAGATATCATTGCTTCTTTACCTTACCCCGCTTCTGTGCGGGAAGTACGTTCTTTTCTTGGACATGCAGGTTTTTACAGGAGGTTCATCCAAGACTTTAGCAAGATTGCACTGCCACTGTCCAAGCTTCTACAAAAAGAGGTGGAGTTCATTTTTGACCAGCCTTGTCAACTAGCCTTTAAGGAGTTGAGGAAGCGGCTTACCACCACACCTATTGTACAGCCGCCTGATTGGGAGCTTCCATTTGAGCTCATGTGCGATGCATCCAACTTTGCACTTGGGGCTGTTTTAGCTCAGCGGGTTGGGAGGCTTTCGCATGTCATTGCTTATGCCTCTCGCACATTAGATGCAGCTCAAGTCAATTACACCACCACTGAGAAGGAGCTTTTAGCTATTGTATTTGCTTTAGATAAATTTCGTTCATATTTGCTTGGCTCCAAAATTATTGTGTTTTCTGACCATGCAGCTTTGAGATTCCTGTTGAAGAAGCCTGATGCTAAACCCAGATTGATCAGGTGGATGCTTCTTCTTCAGGAATTTGATATTGAGATCAGAGATAGGAGTGGTGCAGAGAATTTGGTAGCAGACCATTTGAGCAGGATTGAGGGGGGGCGTGTTGATCCCCTGCCTATTAGAGATGATTTTCCTGATGAGCAGTTGATGCACTTACATGATACTGCTCCTTGGTTTGCTGACATTGTAAATTATTTGGTTGCAGGTGTTCTTCCCCCGGATTTATCTAGATCACAGATAGCTAAACTGAAAAGTGAAGCTAAATATTATGTTTGGGATGACCCTTATTTGTGGAGATTTTGCAGTGACCAGGTGATCCGCAGGTGTATTCCAGATCATGAGATCCAGTCTGTGCTTCAATTTTGTCATGCTTCACCTGTTGGAGGACATTATGGTTCATACAGGACAGCTAGGAAGGTGTTGGACAGTGGGTTTTATTGGCCCACCATTTTCAGAGATGCACATCAGATATTCAGCACCTGTGAGCAGTGTGAGAGAGTAGGCATGGCCATTACACGCAGGCATGAGATGCCCCAACATCCTATCATTTTCTGTGAGGTTTTTGATGTTTGGGGTATTGATTTTATGGGTCCATTTCCTCCATCTTTTGGTTACACTTATATTTTACTAGCTGTTGATTATGTTTCAAAATGGGTGGAGGCTAAGGCCACCAAAACTAATGATTCTAAAGTTGTTGTGGATTTTGTTAGATCCAATATTTTTTGCAGGTTTGGTGTTCCTAAAGCCATCATCAGTGATAGGGGGAGCCATTTCTGTAATAGGAGCATGCAGGCTTTGCTTCATAAGTATGGGGTGGTGCATAGAGTGTCTACAGCTTATCATCCTCAAACTAATGGGCAAGCTGAAGTTTTTAACAGGGAAATCAAGCAAATTTTGCAGAAAATAGTGCACCCCAATAGGAAGGATTGGAGCAAGCATTTGGAGGATGCTCTGTGGGCACATAGGACAGCTTACCGGAAACCTATTGGGATGTCTCCTTATAGGATTGTGTTTGGTAAAGCATGTCATCTACCTGTTGAGGTTGAGCATAGAGCATATTGGGCAGTGAAGAATTGTAACTTGGCATTTGACCAAGCTGGTATGCAAAGGAAGCTTCAGTTGCAGCAACTTGAGGAGCTTCGGTTGGAAGCCTATGAAAACTCCAAGATTTATAAAGAGAAAGTCAAGCGCTTTCATGATAGTCATCTTTTAAGAAAGGAGTTTAAAGTGGGCCAACAAGTATTATTGTTCAATTCTCGCCTAAAGCTCATTGCCGGTAAACTTAGATCAAGGTGGGATGGTCCTTTTGTTATTACTAATGTGTTTTCCCATGGTGCAGTAGAAATTAAAAATGAAGTTACCGGAAAAACCTTCAAAGTGAATGGACATCAACTTAAGGAATTTCATCAAAGTCCAAAGTTGGAGGACAAAGATGTGGAGGACATTTCATTAGAAGAGCCAACTCTTGGACCTTGAGGGAGTTCTACCCCTTATCTTATAATTTGCAATTGTCTTTATTGATTGCATTATTTGTTTCATTGAGGACAATGTGTGTTTCAAGTGTGGGGGGAGTTGTTTGCATAAAAATAAAAATAAAAATTCAGAGTTTCAGAGAGAATCACGACCGTGATTCTAAATCACGGGCGTGATCTTCTCTGGAAAATTTTTGAAAAAAAACCCCAGAGAGAATCACGGCCGTGATTCCCAATCACGCCCGTGATTCCCTGCTGACGCTCAACAGATATAACCCTCTGTTTTCTGCATTCTGATTCTGCATTTTATTTCTGTTTTCTATATTCTGTTTTTGCATTCTGTATTCTGATTTTGTTTCTGTTTCTGTATTCTGAATTCTGTTATGTTTCTGTATTCTGAATTCTGTTTTTGTTTCTGTTTCCTTTATTCTTTTCTGTTTCTGTTTGCTGTTTTCTGTTTCTATTTTTTTTGTGCTGTTTTCTACTTTCTGTTTCTGTATTTTGTTTCTGTTTTATTTTCTGTCTTTGTTTTCTGTTTTTGATGTTTTGCTGTTTTGTTGTTTTGAAATAGAAATAGAATGAAAAAAATTTTCTTATTTTTTTCTTTGGATTTGTAAGTGTATGGATTTAGAAAGTTGCATCATTTTTGTTGATTGGTTGAACATCATGAAGTGTAAATCATTTGTGCATTTTTAGTTTTGTAAGTTGATTTGAAAAATTAAAGTTTGATTCTTTGATAATAGAATTTTAACCTTGTGAGATTTGAGCCTATATTTGATGGGTGGAATACATCACTCCATTCCAATTTCTTTCTTGTGTGAATTTGCTCATGATTGCTAGATTACTCTAGGTTTTGCCTTAACTCTTTTGAAGCTTCTTGTTCACATGCTCTATTGATATGATTTAGGCATTTAGGCATTTGTTACTTAAACTACTAGCCAAATAGCCTACCTCACAATTTTGTTTCCCCTAGTTTCCCTCTTTGAGCCTTTATATCCCTTCCTTGATTTTAGCTCATTATAAGCCAAAAGTGAAAAACCATGATATCCCATAACCTTAGGGATTAAAGGAGCTCTGGAATTGTTTTGGGAATGGGTTCTTTATAAGTGTGGGGGTGCTTTTAGGGAATGCTTCTATATTGTTGATATTGAGTTATTTGACACTTTTAAAAAAAAAAAAAAAAAAAAAAAAAGAGACAAAAAAAAGGGAAAAAAAAAAAAAAAAATTCAAAACTGAAAAAAAAAAAAATAAAAAAAAAATAATAATAATAAATAAATAAATACATATGAAAAT
>NC_138524.1:45404464-45406964 GCF_000230855.2 Cajanus cajan | reverse complement strand
CTAGAAAAGAGATAGGGTAAGGCATATTTGGTGCAAACTCGATCAAGGATGATAAACAAAAGGAAAACCCACCAAAAATTAGCTCAAAAGAGCATAAACCGTCCCTCGGGTGGGTTGGGAGAGATAGAAAATATGCTAGATTTGGTGCAATTTTGGGCAAGGATTATGAACTGAGGGAAAATGGGCTGGACAAGTGAAAGGGTAGGCCATATTTGGTGCAAATTCGGTCAGTAATGGTAAACAAAGGGAAAACCCACCAAAAATTAGCTCGTAAGAGCATAAACCGTCCCTCGGGTAGGTTAGGCAAGGTAGAAACTAGGCTAGATTTGGTGCAATTTTGGGAAATAATGGTGATCAAAGGGAAAATGGGCTGGACGAGTTATTGGGTAAGGCATATTTGGTGCAAACTCGGTGATGGATGAAAAATGAAGAGAAAACCCACCAAAAATTAGCTCAAAAGAGCATAAACCGTCCCTCGGGTGGGTCAAGATGGCTAAAATGTGGCTAAACGAAGGCTGGATAGGCCAAAATATGGGTTAGAATGATGATAGAACGAATCTGGAGTTTTTCGAAAATTTTCAAAAAAATCGGCCGAAGTCGGTCGAATTTTCGGTTTGATTGAAGAAAAATTTTGATTCAAAATTTGCCACGGGAGAACACAACGCAGGCTTAGAAATGCCCACAGAGTGTGAGGGAAAGGCCCCGTGGCTTGCCCAGACCAGCCAAGGTGCGCTGGGTTTCTGCTGAGACACACCCTCCCCCTATAATAGGCTAATATGCAAAAGTGAATTTTGTACAAGTAGATACCCTTTTTCTGAGCAGACATAAGTCCATTTTTGGGAGCTACAGATCGAATTTTGATCTGATTTTTTGCAGTATTGTTTAGAAAAATCATATCTTTGTGCTCACCAAATTAGAGAATTTTTTGCCAAGGGAATATTTTTTAATAATTTTTTTAAGAAACGAAAATACGTAAATCCGGAAAAATAGAAAAACGTATCTAGGCATCGAATTTTGATCTGATTTTTTGCATGCACCCACATAATAATATAACTGTCCTGTCCACCAAAAATCTCAGCCATCCTCCAAGGGATTGAATTTTAATGATTTTTTTACCAAAACATGGTAAAATCGGAAAATTGGTAAAAATGGAGGATGAAGGTCTTTCACCCCCAAACCTTCCCAGCATACTTAGGCATGTTAGAAGAGATGTTTGATCCAAGAAGTGCTCAAAAAAAATTTGAATGGTTCATAGTTGGTGAATAGTGGTCGGTCACGGTGGGTCGTGGTGCAAATCTGGTGGGTCGTGACTCAATTTCTGACCAGCCTTGGCTCAATTTCTGGTGGGTCGTGACTCAATTTCTGACCGAGCCAGCCAAATTTTCTGACCGAGGGTGACTCAATTTCTGACCGAGAGTGACTCAAAAAATGACCGAGGCTGGCTCAATTTCTGACCGAGAGTGACTCAAATCATGACCGAGGCTGGCTCAATTTCTGACCGAGAGTGACTCAAAAAATGACCGAGACTGGCTCAATTTCTGACCGAGAGTGACTCAAAAAATGACCGAGCCTGGTTCAATTTCTGACCGAGAGTGACTCAAATCATGACCGAGGCTGGCTCAATTTCTGACCGAGAGTGACTCAAATCATGACCGAGGCTGGCTCAATTTCTGACCGAGAGTGACTCAATTTCTGACCGAGCCTGGTTCAATTTCTGACCGAGAGTGACTCAAATCATGACCGAGGCTGGCTCAATTTCTGACCGAGAGTGACTCAAATCATGACCGAGGCTGGCTAAATTTCTGACCGAGAGTGACTCAATTTCTGACCGAGCCTAGTTCAATTTCTGACCGAGAGTGACTCAAATCATGACCGAGGCTGGCTCAATTTCTGACCGAGAGTGACTCAAATCATGACCGAGGCTGGCTCAATTTCTGACCGAGAGTGACTCAATTTCTGACCGAGAGTGACTCAAATCATGACCGAGGCTGGCTCAATTTCTGACCGAGAGTGACTCAATTTCTGACCGAGAGTGACTCAAATCATGACCGAGGCTGGCTCAATTTCTGACCGAGAGTGACTCAATTTCTGACCGAGAGTGACTCAATTTCTGACCGAGAGTGACTCAAATCATGACCGAGGCTGGCTCAATTTCTGACCGAGAGTGACTCAAATCATGACCGAGGCTGGCTCAATTTCTGACCGAGAGTGACTCAATTTCTGACCGAGCCTGGTTCAATTTCTGACCGAGAGTGACTCAAATCATGACCGAGGCTGGCTCAATTTCTGACCGAGAGTGACTCAAATCATGACCGAGGCTGGCTCAATTTCTGACCGAGAGTGACTCAATTTCTGACCGAGAGTGACTCAAATCATGACCGAGGCTGGCTCAATTTCTGACCGAGAGTGACTCAAATCATGACCGAGGCTGGCTCAATTTCTGACCGAGAGTGACTCAATTTCTGACCGAGAGTGACTCAATTTCTGACCGAGAGTGACT
>NC_138524.1:45381964-45386964 GCF_000230855.2 Cajanus cajan | reverse complement strand
TATTATCCGCTGGGGGATTCTGTCGTTTTGATCTTGATTGGCCTCTTCTGTTAGGAAGATCATCTTGACGCTTGATGTTTGGCTGAGAGCCGGATTCCACTTGGGGAATGATTATTGATCTTTTGATTTATTTGCTTTTAGGGATGCCTCTTAGTAGGCAACTGGGGATTTGAAGTTCTTATGTATCCCAGAGTATTATTTAGAAAGCCTCTTCAGGCTTAGCTTCACCCATCGCTTGAGTTGGAAAGCTCTCTTCCACTGAGGAAATTTAAGTCCTTTCGACTTAGATATTCTGTTTGGATGATCAAGCCTCCCTTGGGGAATCTTGCTGATCTTGCTTTGATAGCTTTCACTGGGGAATTTGGTCCGAGCGTGGAAGCTGAGATATATCTGGGGAGTATTATTTCGGCAAGCCTCTCCAGGCTCAATTATTCTGAGAGAGTATTATTTCAGCAAGCCTCTCCAGGCTCAATTATTCTGAGAGAGTATTATTTCGGCAAGCCTCTCCAGGCTCAATTATTCTGTACGATGGGGGAGTATTATTTCGGCAAGCCTCTCCAGGCTCAGTTATTCTGTACAATTTGTTGGGTTTTCTGTATTTTGCCTTTTTTTGTTGATTTCGGCTTTTTCTGTATTTTTGCCTTTTTTGTTGATTTTTGGCTTTTTCTGTACGGAAATTAAAGTGCTAAAGAATTTGGATTCAAAAGTGGGAAATTTCATTTATTAAATAGAATGAAATTTGTACAATGGAAATGAAGAGAAATGGGGCACAGCCCGATCAATCAAATACATAAAAAGCAAGAAAGATAGCCGGTCTTCACTCCTCTACCGGCGGATCCTGTGGAGGGTCTGGGAAGCGACGGTGCAGCCAGACCGACAGGCTGTCAAACTCTTGTCTAAGGGCGTCGATACTGTGCTGAGCAGTATCGAATCGAGTTTCGATGCTCTACTGCAAGGCGTCGAAACGAGCATCGAAGTAGGCCCTGTCCTGCTGTGAGGTGCTGGCCTCTGGCTGCGGGTCCACGTCACCCGGGAGCTCGATGTTCTCGAAGAGCTCGCTAAAGGTGTCGTGTGTGGTCGCCCGTACGAATTGCCTCCCTGCCCTGGCAATGATCTTCATGTTGATCAGGGTGGCGGCATTGATGGGCTTGGGCGCCAATTCCCCTGCGTCTATGCCATCGGGGCACTCCCAAGTCTCGGCGAGTCGCGAAAGTAGCGTGGAGACCATGATGTACCCTCGCCGAGCGTCGCTACCCTCTCTTGTCCCCAGATTCTTTATGTGCTCGAGGAAAAAGAATCCGGGGTTGGCCTTTTGTCCAGTGACCATGCAATAGAGAGCCAGTAGATCTTGTCGTGTCACTGACTCTGGGCTCTTTGGTCTGGCATGGATGGAGCCAGTGACCAGCTTGTGGCAGATGCGAAGCGCTGTCGGGAGCCGAGTACCCTTCACTCCGGCGTGATAGTCCATCTGACCCGTAAGCTCTCTCCACATTTCGTTCGTGGTCAGATTATCGGGGCACTCGCAGATGGCGTCCCGATACTCCAGCTGATCGGCTCGCTAGAAGAAGCCAGCCTGGACGTTGAATTCGTCCAGCGTTAGGGAGCGGTATCCTCCCATCATCCAAAAGTCCACTGAGTAGACCGTCGCACCATAACTGTTCGTCGACTCTGTCGTGCCGACGGTAGCTAGGAACTCCTTCGTTGCTGTCGGATAGATCTTAGAGTGGGGGTCAAGGAGGAACCCCCATCCTATGCCGTTGATGTAGCCAACGACCTCATCCTCCCATTCCATCGCTCGAAGGATTTTGAGATCGAGCACCCTTGACGGTTGGAATATGAATGACTCAAGGAGCTCTAGCTTTTCTTGATGTCGCGCGGTCATCTCGATTTGCGCGGGGACCCTGTGCCTCTTTCTTGACGATTCGGCCATTTGTCAGAATTTGGGAAGATCTCAGACACACTCACAAAGAAGGTATGCAAAGGAGTGAAGAATGCTGTGCAGAAATGAGAGGGAAGGGGCCTATTTATAGAAAAATTTACGTCAGTACGGCTCGTATTGAATTCAATACGGCCGTACTGACTTGGCTGTTAGTGTGCAAAACGGGGGACCAATACGGGCCGTATTGGATTCAATACGCCCGTATTGGTGTGTCTGTTGAGGTCAATACGGGCGTATTCCGTTCAGTACGCCCGTATTGAACTGAAAGGTTGCCCGTAACCCTAGTTTCAGTACGGGCGTACTGAACTGGGTACGGGCGTATTGAGCCTTTTTTTTTTTTTGAATAAACAGAGAATAAGTGATCTTCCATTACACCTATCATCTGTATGCATGTATGCGGTATGATGCACCTAATTCTATTTGATTCATTTTTCAAAAGAATTAACCGATGCGTTTCTCTGTTTGGATTTTTGCCATTCCTCCAGACGGGCTGTGCGATGCCGATTTCTGTAACCGAGGAATGATGCGTGTTATATTGAGATGGGCGTCATCAACCCAGTGATCCTCCCCTTCCTTTAGAAGACGTGTCAACCCTCCTATTGACCACTATATCTCCATGTTTCCACTAGATTATCCTAAAATCGTTTGGGACAAGAGAGAAAAGAAAGGAAAGATATTTTTGTTCTGAAGTTTGTGTTTTAGAGGGGATTTATTTTTCAAAAATGGTTTTTGTAAGAATGGTTGGCCAAGGTAGGCTTATGTGTTTAGGCTTGTTTGATTAAACACTTATGAAGTTTAAGAAAATCTTGTTTATTGACGTTGTGATTTGACAACTTAGATAGCTTTCCTTGAACCTTTCTTTTTGAATTCGGCTCATGGTACCATCATGGATTTCTTTTGCTTTTTTGATTGTCCTTATTTTTTGCCTAAAACACCCTTTTGTGGCGTCTTAGCGGACCTTTGTTTTTGTTTATTTTTGTAACCCTAACTTTTGCCTAGGTCACCCTTTTGTGGGATTCCTAGCGGGTCTTTTGCTCTTATTTTTGCGCAGCCCCCTTTTTGGGTTTCCTGCCGAGCTTCTTTTATTTTAAAGGATTTCTTTTTTATCCATGATGGCACCTGTCGAGGCCAAGGGAAGGTGCTCCAAGTTGTCACACACACTTCCACATAAAAATGATGCGGGTTTATTATTATTAAGACGATTTTAACCTCATTCATGTGTATTCAAACAGGGTTAAAAATAATGTGGTTTAGAAATTTATTGTAAGCAAGAAGAGAAGCAATAAGAAATAATAAAGAATGATTTTATTATAATTCTAGAGGAAACATGTGCCCTATCGAGGCTCGGGGGTCGGGCTGTCCCCGAGGAGTAATCTCTAATAGTCATCAGGTCTATACATCCCTATCGGAAGGAGAAGAGCACTTGATGACGACGACTGGCCTTGACGCTTGTGAACCGGCCTTCCTAAAGATCTGGCTTAAAGAACGTCGAGAAGGATCTTGGTTCCTCTTCGTCCTTTGATCTTTATTAGGGTTGTATCCTAACCCTTGTTTCCCCGGATTATCCTTAATAATAGGTAGCTCGGGAATTCCTTGGGAATCCTTGCCAAGTCCTTGTCCTGGCAAGTATCCGTTCTTGGTGAGCATGGAGGCTACCTTCTTCATTTCTCGGGGAAACGTTTCAACATTGGCAATTTCCAATGCTTGGAAGGCGGTTTCTAGAGCTTCCTCCGCTGCATCCACATAAGGTATGGTGGATGGCTTGCTGATGAGTATATCGTCTTCAGCTTGTACAGTCACCAGCTTGTCACCCACTATGAATTTGATTTTCTGGTGGAGCGTAGAGGGAACAACTTTCGCATCATGAATCCAAGGTCGGCCGAGGAGACAGCTGTATGCGGGAGTAATGTCCATCACTTGAAATTCGACGTTGAAGATGGTGGGTCCAATTTGGATTGGAAGAGTGACTTCTCCCACCACTTCTCTTTTAGAAACGTCGAAAGCTCGGACGAGCATGTTGCTCGAGCGCACCTGGATTCCCTTGATTGCCACTTGATCGAGCGTTCTTTTTGGCATCACATTCAAGGAAGATCCATTATCCACCAAGACTTTAGCGATGTGGTATTCCTTGCACTTTACAGAGATGTGCAAGGGCTTGTTATGATTTGGTCCCTCAGCGGGGATCTCTTCATCGGTGAAAGTGAGGTGATCATTAGCCTTGATGTGACTAACAATCCCCTCAAACTTGTCTTGGGAGATAGTGTGCGACACATATGCCTCGTTCAAGACTTTCAACAGAGCTTGCCGATGCGGTTCGGAGCATAGGATCAATGACAACTGAGTAATCTTTGCTTGCGTCTTATGAAGTTGATCCATGATGGAGTACTCGCTCTGTCGGATATACTTTAACAGCTCGTCTGTCTCCTCCTCGGATTATTTATTTTCCTCGGTTTTCTCCTTTTCTTTTCCTTTATTCTTGGGAGCTTTATCATGAAGATCTTCGGGAGTGTAGATCCTGCCACTCCTAGTCATGCCCCCAAGTCCAGCGATGTTGGAGATATCGCTGTCGGTAGAAGAATGGATGTCGTATATCCATGGCACAGCCTTATTTGATTTGTAAGGGAAAGGCCTTGGAGCAGTGATCCTTAATGGTGTCGGACCTTCCCCTTTATTCGTCTTGATTACCAACAACGGAGTTGATGTGCGCTCACTTGGCGCGGTTGTTGGCTTGCATTTAATAACAAATGGCGTGCGATCCATTCTGAACATACGCATCGCTTAATCCTTTCTTTTTATTACTTATTATTAATGAATTACTAGGAGGGATGTATGAAATGAAAACCTAGATCCCTCCATGATCTTTGATAAGAATGCATGATATGAGATGATGGCGATGAATATGCATGCATTGTGTTTATTCAACTAAGCATTATCATGTTTTCGGGATGTCCCTAAGATGATGCATGATATTGCTTAGTTTGGATAAATAACCCTTTTTCTTTTTTCGGGTATTTTGTTTTGTATATATTTTTATTTTTTATTTTTTTGGGTGAAAATAGAA
>NC_138524.1:45356964-45374464 GCF_000230855.2 Cajanus cajan | reverse complement strand
GTTTGTGCATTGTTTATGTGACATTGTTTGAGCATACATTGCATTCTTTAAACATACAACATTCCCTTTTTAGAATAAGAATAAATGGGAATAAGAATCTTCCATTACATGGTGTTAACATCTACCCTCATCACATTCATGTAGGTAGTTTCCCTTTTCACCCAAAAAATACAAAAAACAAAATGCCCAAAAAATATAGTTATTTATCCAAACCAAGCAATATCATGCATCATCTTAGGAACATCCTCAAAACATGATAATGCTTAGTTGAATAAACACAATGCATGCATATTCAACGCCATCATCTCATATCATGCATTCTAGATCATGGAGGAATTTAGGTAGTCATTCATTTGCATACATCCCTCCTAGTAATTCATTAATAACATTAATAAAAAGAAAGAATTAATCGATGCGTATGTTTAAGATGGATCGCACGCCGTTCGTTATTAAGTGTAAGCCAACAACCGCGCCAAGCGAACGCACATCAACTCCGTTGTTGGTAATCAAGACGAATAAAGGGGAAGGTCCGACACCGTTAAAGATCACTGCTCCAAGACCTTTTCCCTACGAATCGAATAAAGCTGTGCCATGGACATACGACATCCATTCTTCTGCCGACAGCGATATGTCTAACATCGCTGGACTTGGGGGCATGACTAGGAGTGGCAGGATCTACACTCCCGAAGATCTTCATGATAAAGCTCCCAAGAATAAAGGAAAAGAAAAAGAAAAGGAGAAAACCGAGGAGAATAAAGAATCTGAGGAGGAGACTGATGAGCTGTTAAAGTATATACGACAGAGCGAGTACTCCATCGTGGATCAACTTCATAGGACGCCAGCAAAGATTACTCTGTTGTCGTTGATCCTAAGCTCCGAACCGCATCGGCAAGCTCTGTTGAAAGTCTTGAACGAGGCGTACGTGTCGCATACTATCTCCCGAGACAAATTTGAGGGGATTGTTAGTCACATCACGGCTAATGATCACCTCACTTTCACCGATGAAGAAATCCCCACTGAGGGACTAAATCACAACAAGCCCTTGCACATCTCTGTAAAGTGCAAGGAATATCACATCGCTAAAGTCTTGGTGGATAATGGATCTTCCTTGAATGTGATGCCAAAAAGAACGCTTGATCAAGTGGCAATCAAGGGAATCCAAATGCGCCCGAGCAACATGATCGTTCGAGCTTTCGACGGTTCTAAAAGAGAAGTAGTGGGAGAAATCAATCTTCCAATCCAAATTAGACCCACTGTCTTTAATGTCGAATTTCAAGTGATGGACATTACTCCCGCGTACAGCTGTCTCCTCGGCCGACCTTGGATTCATGATGCGAAAGCTGTTCCCTCTATGCTCCACCAGAAAGTCAAATTCATAGTGGGTGACAAGCTGGTGACCGTACAAGCTGAAGATGACATACTCATCAGCAAGCCATCTGCCATACCTTATGTGGATGCAGCAGAGGAAGCTCTAGAGACCGCCTTCCAAGCATTGGAGATTGCCAATGTCGAAACGTTTCCCCGAGAAATGAAGAAGGTAGCCTACATGCTCACCAAGAACGGATACTTGCCTGGACAAGGACTTGGCAGGGATTCCCAAGGAATTTCCGAGCTACCCATCATTAAGGATAATCCGGGGAAACAAGGGTTAGGATACAACCCTATTAAAGATCAAAGGACAAAGAGGAACCAAGATCCTTCTCGACGTTCTTTAAGCCAGATCTTTAGGAAGGCCGGTTCACAAGCGTCAAGGCCGGTCGTCGTCATCAAGTGCTCTTTTTCTTCCGATAGGGATGTATAGACCTGATGACTGTTAGAGATCACTCCTCGGGGACAGCCCGACCCCCGAGCCTCGATAGGGCACATGTTTCCACTAAAATTATAATAAAATCATTCTTTATTATTTCTTATTGCTTCTTTTCTCGCTTGCAATAAATTTCTAGACCGCATTATTTTTAACCCTGTTTGAATAAGCATGAATGAGGTTAAAATTGTCTTAATAACAATAAACCTGCATCATTTTTATGTGGAAGTGTGTGTGACAACTTGGAGCACCTTTCCTTGGCCTCGACAAGTGCCATCGTGGATAAAAAAGAAATCCTTTAAGGACAAAGTCCTAAAAGCAAAAAGCTCGGCAGGAAACCCAAAAAGGGGGCTGCGCAAAAATAAGAGCAAAGAACCCGCTAGGAATCCCACAAAAGGGTGACCTTGGCAAAACTTAGGGTTGCAAAAATCAACAAAAACAAAAGTCCGCTGAGACACCACAAAGGGGTGTTTTAGGCAAAAATAAGGACAATCACAAAAGCAAAAGAAATCCATGATGGTACCATGAACTGAATTCAAAAAGAAAGGTTCAAGGGAAGCTATCTAAGTGGTCAAACCACAACGACAATAACACAGACTTTCTTAACTTCATAAGTGTTTAATCAAACAAGCCTAAACACATAAGCCTACCTTGGCCAGCCATTCTTACAAAAACCGCTTTCAAAATGATAATAATCCCCTCTAAAACACAAACTTTTGAACAAAAAATATCTTTCCTTTCTTTTCTCTTGTCCCAAACGATTTTAGAATAATCTAGTGGAAACATGGAGATATAGTGGTCAATAGGAGGGTTGACACGTCTTCTAAAGGAAAGGAAGGATCACTTGGTTGATGACACCAATCTCAATATAACACGCATCATTCCTCGGTTACAGAAATCGGCAGCTCACAGCCCGTCTAGAGGAATGGCAAAATCCAAGCAAAGAAACACATCGGTTAATTCTTTTGAAAAATAAATCAAATAGAATTAGGTGCATCATACCGCATACATGCATACAGATGATAGGTGTACTGGAAGATCACTTATTCTCTGTTTATTCCAAAAAAAAAAAATCAAAAAAAAAAATAAAAAAAATCAAACTTTAGAAAAAACAATGCGCCCGTACCATGTTTAGTACGCCCGTACTAAAATTAGGGTTATGAACAAATTTTTAACTCAATACAGGCGTACTGAAATGGATACGGCTGTGTTGGCCTTTAGTTGCACATCCAAAGACCTTATCATGAGGCAATCGCATAAAATAGAAAAATAGGAAAAATTTCTTGTGTATGACAGCAGTCAACAGAAAAAGCCGAAAACCGACAAAAAGGCAAAAGTTCAGAAAATCAACAATCATACAGAATAATTGAGCCTGGAGAGGCTTGCCGAAATAATACTCCCCAAGAGACATCTCAGCTTGCACTCTTGGGCTGAACAGAAAATCCAACCGCATTGTACAGAATAATTGAGCCTGGAGAGGCTTGCCGAAATAATACTCCCCATCGTACAGAATAACTGAGCCTGGAGTGGCTTGCCGAAATAATACTCCCCATCGTACAGGATAACTGAGCCTGGAGAGGCTTGCCGAAATAATACTCCCCAAGAGACATCTCAGCTTGCACTCTTGGGCTGAACAGAAAATCCAACCGCATTGTACAGAATAATTGAGCCTGGAGAGGCTTGCCGAAATAATACTCCCCATCGTACAGAATAACTGAGGCTGGAGAGGCTTGCCGAAATAATACTCCCCATCGTACAGGATAACTGAGCCTGGAGAGGCTTGCCGAAATAATACTCCCCATCGTACAGAATAACTGAGCCTGGAGAGGCTTGCCGAAACAATACTCCCCAGAGACATCTCAGCTTGCACTCTTGGGCCGAACTCCCAGTGGAAGCTATCAGAGCAAGATCAGCAAGATTCCCCAATGGAAGCATGATCGTCCAAACAGAATATCCGAGTCAAAGGACTTAGACTTCCACAGTGGAAGATAGCTTTCCAACTCAAGCGACGAGTGAAGCTAAGCCTGAAGAGGCTTTCTAAATAATACTCTGGGATACATAAGATCCTCAATCCCCATTCGCCTACTCAGAGGCACTCCTTCAAAAAAGAAGAAAATCCAAAAACATCAATAACCATTCTCCAAGCGGAATCCGGCACTCAGCCGAACACCGAACGTCAAGATAATCCGCCTAACAGAAGAGGCCAATCCAGATCAATACGACAGAATCCCCCAGCGGATAACAGCCTACTCAGAGGCACTCCTTCAAAAAGAGAAAAATCAAAAAAAACATCAACAACCATTCCCCAAGCGGAATCCGGCACTCAACCGAACACCAAACATCAAGATAATCTGCCTAACAGAAGAGGCCAATCAAAATCAATACGACAGAATCCCTCAGCGGATAACAGCCTACGCAGAGGCAACAAAACCAGAAAATCAAAAGAGTCACCCGAATAAGGATAACCGGGATACTCCACCAACGTCGAAAGGACGTCAGCCAATCATAAGGCATCGCTCACCTCAGAAAGAGCATCTTTGTGTCTGCATCCCCAAGGAATCAGAATTTCCCCAGTGGGCACCAACTACGCAATGGCAAGTTGGGACACAAGAACCTATGAGTAACTGCACATCCCCTAGACGGATCCCTGCGTTATCCAGCCCTCAGCGGCACCAAAATCAAAAACAACCGTCGAAGCAGCATCGTGGACTGTGGAGACAAAATCATCACAAATCCCTAGAGAGGGCAAACTCACGCTACCAAAGTGACCAGAAGCACGGAGGTATGCAACCCTGGGGAGGGCAAACCGCAGACCCTGGAGAGGGAAAACTCACGCTACCGAGGTTGTCAGAAACACCGAGGTATGCATGAGCCTGGAGAGGCGACGACAAATACTCAGCTGCCAACGTCGTCAGAAACACGGAGGCATGCAGACCCTGGGGAGGGCAAACCGCAGACCCTGGAGAGGGCAAACTCACGCTACCGAGGTTGTCAGAAACACCGAGGTATGCACGAGCCTGGAGAGGCGACGACTAATACTCAGCTGTGTAGACCCCTAAAATTGTCCGGGTCGGAAATAAGACTCGAAGACTCTCGAAGACCGAAGGAAAGTCAGCCAGAAGGACTCCTGGAAGACCCTAGGATGATTATCTGTAGGTTTAGAGGTCTCAGAGTAGCTTAAAATAAGGATGTGGGAGGATTGAAGCTCAATACGGCCTCCTAGAAGTTCAGTACGACCGTACTGAACAATTTGAACTACAATACGGCCGTACTGAAACCAATACGGCCATACTGAAGTTTTTGAACTTCATTGCGGCCGTACTGAAACCAATACGGTCGTACTGAAGTTTTTGAAACTTCAGTACGGCCGTACTGAATTCAATACGGCCGTACTGTAGTTCAAATCTTCAGTACGGGCCGTATTGATGTCAGAGGCCGTACTGCGCCTCACTCCTATATATAGGACGTCATTTGGAGGTCATTCCACACTTTTTCCAGACTTCTGGACCCTCTTGCTGAGTATTCTGGGGTTTTTGAGCAGTGTTCTGCCCTAGAATTCTCTCCGAGAGCCGATCCGACGAAGTTCTTGAGTTCTGAGCATTTAGCTTGAGAATTCGAACTAGTCGAAGGGAAATCTTTTTGATTTCCATAGTAAAGATTAATTTTTAGGGAAGGAGCGAGCGAGCGTGTAGTGGGAGGGAGTGCCAAAAAGCCTCCTATTATTTGAATATATAAAAGCACGCTTCAAAGGTTTCTTCTTCAAAATCCTTCCTTTTACTGCTTTCTGATTGTTGCATCGCATGTTTAAATTATTCATCATGTAAATATTTCGCTTATAATCATTTCTAATAAATAGGGGTAATTTAGTAATTTTACACTGTTATTTATGAAATAATCCGTCATAGGGAACCCGAAAGGGGCGTTGTGGGGTGCTAACACCTTCCTCGCACGCAACCGACTCCCTTACCCGACTCTGGTTGTAATGGCCAAAGTTGATTTATGAAATCAATTGCCTTATATCTTTTTCCAATGTTTTGAGTAAAACATTGGTGGCGACTCCAAGAACCCTTCTTTTTGCGAAAACCACTAATCCATGGAGGGTCCCGCTTGGGATTAACATGGATTGGTGAATCATTTAATAAAATTGTTAGTTCGATGAGGTCTCAGTTTGAGAATAAGTCGTTCTAACAATCCATCATTTTCCAAAACCTTAAAAAGAGTCCGACCATCGTCGCGAATGCCAAGGTCCGTTTCGGCGGGTGGCGACAGATGGCGACTCCACTGGGGAAGCCTCGAGAGTCAGTCCCATTTAGTGATGGATTCTTCTCAAAATAACAGTGTAAAATTAATTTATTACCCCTCACTTGTATGATAACATGTTTATCTATTTGGCTTTAATAACTGTTGTATGTTTAAATTCTCGCAATTGTTTGAAATACAAACTGTACACGAACCTTTGCACACAACAGTTCCCTCTATACCCGGGGGCATGAGTGGTAAGCCATAGGGAGTGGATGTTAGTACGGCCGGTTGTCGAATGGGCCTAGGTGCCCGTAGACCGTTGTCGGAAAACATCACTCAAGGTGATAACCATGAACTCGAGTCCGACAGTGCGTTGGAACTTTCCATCGACTTACGACGAGAGGAATTGGGTCCCTATAATGGGGGCACCTTGGGGGCCTCAGACCGGTGAGAACAGTTAGAACCTCCTTGAATATGCACTTTTCTGCAGGATACCCCTACCTCGTGATTCGCTCGTGACTGTTCGTGGATGAGTGAATTGTGTGTGCATTGTTTATGTGACATTGTTTGAGCATACATTGCATTCTTTAAACATACAACATTCCTTTTTAAAATAAGAATAAATAGGAATAAGAATCTTCCATTACATGGTGTTAACATCTACCTTCATCACATTCATATAGGTAGTTTTCCTTTTCACCCAAAAAATACAAAAAACAAAATATAAAAAAAAAGGGGTTATTTATCCAAACCAAGCAATATCATGCATCATCTTAGGAGCATCCCGAAAACATGATAATGCTTAGTTGAATAAACACAATGCATGCATATTCAACGTCATCATCTCATATCATGCATTCTTATCAAAGATAATGGGGGGATCTAGGTTTGCATTTCATACATCCCTCCTAGTAATTCATTAATAAACATAAATAAAAAGAAAGGATTAAATCGATGCGTATGTTCAGTATGGATCGCACGCCGTTCGTTATTAAATGCAAGCCAACAACCGCGCCAAGCGAACGCACGTCAACTCCGTTGTTGGTAATGATGACAAATAAAGGGGAAGGTCCGACACCGTTAAGGATCACTGCTCCAAGACCTTTCCCCTACGAATCGAATAAGGCTGTGCCATGGATATACGACATCCATTCTTCTGCCGACAGCGATATCTCTAACATCGCTGAACTTGGGGGCATGACTAGGAGTGGCAGGATCTACACTCCCGAAGATCTTCATGATAAAGCTCCCAAGAATAAAGGAAAAGAAAAAGAAAAAGAAAAAACCGAGGAAAATAAAGAATCTGAGGAGGAGACTGATAAGCTGTTAAAGTATATCCGACAGAGCGAGTACTCCATCGTGGATCAACTTCATAGGACGCCAGCAAAGATCACTCTGTTGTCGTTGATCCTAAGCTCCGAACCGCATCGACAAGCTCTGTTGAAAGTCTTGAACGAGGCATATGTGTCGCAAACTATCTCCCAAGACAAGTTTGAGGCGATTGTTAGTCACATCATGGCTAATGATCACCTCACTTTCACCGATGAAGAGATCCCCGCTGAGGGACCGAACCACAACAAGCCCTTGCACATCTCTGTAAAGTGCAAGGAGTATCACATCGCTAAAGTCTTGGTGGATAATGGATCTTCCTTGAACGTAATGCCAAAAAGAACGCTCGAGCAAGTGGCAATCAAGGGAATCCAAATGCGCCCGAGCAATATGATCGTCCGAGCTTTCGACGGTTCTAAAAGAGAAGTGGTGGGAGAAGTCAATCTTCCAATCCAAATTGGACCCACCATCTTCAACGTCGAATTTCAAGTGATGGACATTACTCCCGCATACAGCTGTCTCCTCGGCCGACCTTGGATTCATGATGCAAAAGCTGTTCCCTGTACGCTCCACCAGAAAGTCAAAATTCATAGTGGGTGACAAGCTGGTGACTGTACAAGCTGAAGATGACATACTCATCAGCAAGCCATCCACCATACCTTACGTGGATGCAGCAGAGGAAGCTCTAGAAACCGCCTTCCAAGCATTGGAGATTGCCAATGTTGAAACATTTCCCCGAGAAATGAAAAAGGTAGCCCATATGCTCACCAAGAATGGATACTTTCCCGGACAAGGACTTGGCAAGGATTCCCAAGGGATTCCCGAGCTACCCATTATTAAGGATAATCCGGGGAAACAAGGGTTAGGATAAAACCCTAATAAAGATCAAAGGACGAAGAGGAACCAAGATCCTTCTCGACGTTCTTTAAGCCAGATCTTTAGGAAGGCCGGTTCACAAGCGTCAAGGCCGGTCGTCGTCATCAAGTGCTCTTCTCCTTCCGATAGGGATGTATAGACCTGATGATTATTAGAGATTACTCCTCGGGGACAGCCCGACCCCCGAGCCTCGATAGGGCACATGTTTCCATTATGATTATAATAAAATCATTCTTTATTATTTCTTATTGCTTCTTTTCTTGCTTGCAATAAAATTCTAGACCACATTATTTTAACCCTGTTTGAATAAGCATGAATGAGGTTAAAATCATCTTAATAATAATAAACCCGCATCATTTTTATGTGGAAGTGTGCGTGACAACTTGGAGCACCTTTCCTTGGCCTCGACAAGTGCCATCATGGATAAAAAAGAAATCCTTCAAAAACAAAAATCATAAAAACAAAAAAAAAGGCTCGGCAGGAAACCCAAAAAGGGGGTTGCGCAAAAATAAGAGCAAAGAACCCGCTAGGAATCCCGTGAAGGGGTGACCTAGGCAAAAGTTAGGGTTGCAAAAATGAACAAAAACAAAAGTCCGCTAAAACGCCACAAAAGGGTGTTTTAGGCAAAAATAAGGACAATCAAAAAAGCAAAAGAAACCCATGATGGTACCATGAACCGAATTCAAAAAGAAAGGTTCAAGGAAAGCTATCTAAGTTGTCAAATCACAACGTCAAATAACAAGACTTTCTTAACTTCATAAGTGTTTAATCAAACAAGCCTAAACACATGAGCCTACCTTGGCCAACCATTCTTACAAAAACCATTTTTGAAAAATAAATCCCCTCTAAAACACAAACTTCAGAACAAAAATATCTTTCCTTTCTTTTCTCTTGTCCCAAACGATTTTAGAATAATCTAGTGGAAACATGGAGAAATAGTGGTCAATAGGAGGGTTGACATGTCTTCTAAAGGAAGGGAAGGATCACTTGGTTGATGACACCAATCTCGATATAACACGCATCATTCCTCGGTTACAGAAATCGGCAGCGCACAGCCCTTCTAGAGGAATGGCAAAATCCAAGCAAAGAAATGCATCGGTTAATTCTTTTGAAAAAATAAATCAAATAGAATTAGGTGCATCATACCGCATACATGCATACAAATGATAGGTGTACTGGAAGATCACTTATTCTCTGTTTATTGAAAAAAACAAAAAAACAAAAAAACAAAAAATATAAACTTCAGAAAAAACAATTCGCCCGTACCATGTTCAGTACACCCGTACTAAAATCAGGGTTATGAACAAATTTTCAACTCAATACGGGCGTACCGAAATGAATACGGCAGCATTGACCATAACGTCCACACCAATACGGGCGTATTGAATTCAATACGGCCCGTATTGGCCCATTCTCATTCATCACAACATCTTCATTCCTCTGCATACTTCATCTGTGAGTGTGTTTGAGATCCTTCCGTATAGAAAAAACCAAAAATCAACAAAAAAGGCAAAAATACAGAAAAAGCAAAAAAGGCAAAAATTCAGAAAATCAACTGCATCATACAGAATAACTGAGCCTGGAGAGGCTTGCCGAAATAATACTCCCTCATCATACAGAATAACTGAGCCTGGAGAGGCTTGCCGAAATAATACTCCCCAATCGTGCAGAATAACTGAGCCTGGAGAGGCTTGCCGAAATAATACTCCCCAATTGTACAGAATAACTGAGCCTGGAGAGGCTTGCCGAAATAATACTCCCACAGAATAATTGAGCCTGGAGAGGCTTGCGGAAATAATACTCCCTCATCACACAGAATAATTGAGCCTGGAGAGGCTTGTCGAAATAATACTCCCCAAGAGACATCTCCGCTTGCACTCTTGGGCTGAACAAAAAATCAATAAAACGTACAAGAATAACCGAGCCTGGAGAGGCTTGCCGAAATAATACTCCCACAGAATAATTGAGCCTGGAGAGGCTTGCCGAAATAATACTCCCTCATCACACAGAATAATTGAGCCTGGAGAGGCTTGTCGAAATAATACTCCCCAGAGACTTCTCAGCTCACTCTCGTGGATCAAAATCCCCAGTGAAAGCTATCAAAGCAAGATCAGTAAGATCCCCCAATGGAAGCAATGATTATCCAAACACGAAAAATCCGAGTCAAAGGACTCAGACTTCCTCAGTGGAAGGTAGCTTTCCAACTCAAGCGATGAGTGAAGCTAAGCCTGCAGAGGCTTCCTAAATAATACTCTGGGATACATAAAATCCTCAATCCACATTTGCCTACTCAGAGGCACTCCTTCAAAAAGAAGAAAAATCAAAAAGATCAATAACCATTCCCCAAGCGGAATCCGGCACTCAGCCGAACACCGAACATCAAAATAATTCGCCTACTCAGAGGCACTCCCTCAAAAAGAGAAAATCCAAAAAAAGATCAATAATCATTCCCCAAGCGGAATTCGGCATTCAGCCAATCATTGAACGTCAAGATGATCCGCCTAACAGAAGAGGCTAATCAAAATTAACGACAGAATCCCCCAGCGGATAACAGCCTACGCAGAGGCAACAAAACCAAGAAAATCAAAAAGAGTCACCCGAATAAGGATAACCGGGATACTCCACCAACGTCGAAAGGACGTCAGCCAATCATAAGGCATCGCTCACCTCAGGAAGAGCATCTTTGTGTCTGCATCCCCACGGAATCAGAATTTCCCAGTGGGCACCAACTACGCAATGGAAAGTTGGGACACAAGAACCTATGAGTAACTGCACATCCCCTAGACGGATCCCTGCGTTATCCAGCCCTCAGCGGCACTAAAATCAAAAACAACCGTCGAAGCAGCATCGTGGACTGTGGAGACAAAATCAAAATCACAACAGAATCCCCCAGTGGATAATAGCCTACACAGAGGCAATAAAACCAGAAAATCAAAAAGAGTCACCCGAATAAGGATAACCGGGATACTCCACCAACGTCGAAAGGACGTCAGCCAATCATAAGGCATCGCTCATCTCAGAAAGAGCATCTTTGTGTCTACACCCCAAGGAATCAGAAATTCCCCAACGGGCACCAACTACGCAATGGAAAGTTGGGACACAAGAACCTATGAGTAACTGCACATCCCATAGACGGATCCCTGCGTTATCCAGCCCTCCGCGGCATCAAATTCGAAAACAAACCGTCGAAGCAGCATCATGGACTGTGGAGACAAAACCATCACTAATCCCTGGAGAGGGCAAACTCACATTGCCAATGTCATCAAGAACACGCTGGTATAGCCTGGAGAGGCGGTACTCGGCTACCCCGAGGTTGTCAAGAACACGGAGGTATGCAACTGCTAGTGAGGTTGTCAAGAACACGCTGGTATAGCCTGGAGAGGCGGTACTCGGCTACCCCGAGGTTGTCAAGAACACGGAGGTATGCAACTGCCAGTGAGGTTGTCAAGAACACGCTGGTATAGCCTGGAGAGGCGGTACTCGGCTACCCCGAGGTTGTCAAGAACACGGAGGTATGCAACTGCCAGTGAGGTTGTCAAGAACACGCTGGTATAGCCTGGAGAGGCGGTACTCGGCTACCCCGAGGTTGTCAAGAACACGGAGGTATGCAACTGCCAGTGAGGTTGTCAAGAACACGCTGGTATAGCCTGGAGAGGCGGTACTCAGCTACCGAGGTTGTCAGAAACACCGAGGTATGCACGAGCCTGGAGAGGCGACGACTAATACTCAACCTGGAGAGACTACTCAACAATTTTCCACCGGAAGACACTACAAGTCAGAAGGATGGCTCATTCCCCGGACAATTGGGTCAACTCCTTTACTTGTCAACCGGTACACCAAAAGGCCGTTTGACTAAGTAAAGGGGGGCAGCTGTAGACCCCTAAAATTGTCCGGGTCGGAAATAAGACTCGAAGACTCTCGAAGACCGAAGGAAAGTCAGCTAGAAGGACTCCTGGAAGACCCTAGGATGATTATCTGTAGGTGTAGAGGTCTCAGAGTAGCTTAAAATAAGGATGTGGGAGGATTGAAGCTCAATACGGCCTCCTAGAAGTTCAGTACGGCCGTACTGAACAATTTGAACTACAATACGGCCGTACTGAAACCAATACGGCCATACTGAAGTTTTTGAACTTCAGTACGACCGTACTGAAACCAATACGGCCGTACTGAAGTTTTTGAAACTTCAGTACGGCCGTACTGAATTCAATACGGCCGTACTGTAGTTCAAATCTTCAGTACGGGCCGTATTGATGTCAGAGGCCGTACTGCGCCTCACTCCTATATATAGGACGTCATTTGGACGTCATTTGGACGTCATTCCACACTTTTTCCAGACTTTTGGACCCTCTTGCTGAGTATTCTGGGGTTTTTGAGCAGTGTTCTGCCCTAGAATTCTCTCCGAGAGCCGATCCGACGAAGTTCTTGAGTTCTGAGCATTTAGCTTGAGAATTCGAACTAGTCGAAGGGAAATCTTTTTGATTTCCATAGTAAAGATTAATTTTTAGGGAAGGAGCGAGCGAGCGTGTAGTGGGAGGGAGTGCCAAAAAGCCTCCTATTATTTGAATATATAAAAGCACGCTTCAAAGGTTTCTTCTTCAAAATCCTTCCTTTTACTGCTTTCTGATTGTTGCATCGCATGTTTAAATTATTCATCATGTAAATATTTCGCTTATAATCGTTTCTAATAAATAGGGGTAATTTAGTAATTTTACATTGTTATTTATGAAATAATCCGTCATAGGGAACCCGAAAGGGGCGTTGTGGGGTGCTAACACCTTCCTCGCACGCAACCGACTCCCTTACCCGACTCTGGTTGTAATGGCCAAAGTTGATTTATGAAATCAATTGCCTTATATCTTTTTCCAATGTTTTGAGTAAAACATTGGTGGCGACTCCAAGAACCCTTCTTTTTGCGAAAACCACTAATCCATGGAGGGTCCCGCTTGGGATTAACATGGATTGGTGAATCATTTAATAAAATTGTTAGTTCGATGAGGTCTCAGTTTGAGAATAAGTCGTTCTAACAATCCATCATTTTCCAAAACCTTAAAAAGAGTCTGACCATCGTCGCGAATGCCAAGGTCCGTTTCGGCGGGTGGCGACAAGCTGCCAACGTCGTCAGAAACACGGAGGCATGCAGACCCTGGGGAGGGCAAACCGCAGACCCTGGAGAGGGCAAACTCACGCTACCGAGGTTGTCAGAAACACCGAGGTATGCACGAACCTGGAGAGGCGACGACTAATACTCATGCTACCAATGTCGTTAGAAACACAGAGGTATGCAGACCCTGGAGAGGGCAAACTCACGCTACCGAGGTTGTCGGAAACACCGAGGTATGCACGAGCCTGGAGAGGCGACGACTAATACTCACCCTGGGGAGGGCAAACCGCAGACCCTGGAGAGGGCAAACTCAAGCTGCCGAGGTCGTCAGAAACAACTGAGGTATGCACTAGCCTGGAGAGGCGGTACTCAGCTACCGACGTCGTCAGAAACACGGAGGTATGCAGCTGCCAACGTCGTCAGAAACACGGAGGCATGCAACCCTGGAGAGGGCAAACTCAAGCTGCCGAGGTCGTCAGAAACAACCGAGGTATGCACCAGCCTGGAGAGGCGGTACTCAGCTGCCAACGTCGTCAGAAACACGGAGGCATGCAGACCCTGGAGAGGGCAAACTCACGCTACTAAGGTCGTCAGAAACAACCGAAGTATGCACGAGCCTGGAGAGGCGACGACTAATACTCACCCTGGGGAGGGTAAACCGCAGACCCTGGAGAGGGCAAACTCACGCTACCAAAGTGACCAGAAGCACGGAGGTATGCAACCCTGGGGAGGGCAAACCGCAGACCCTGGAGAGGGCAAACTCACGCTACCGAAGTGACCAGAAGCGCGGAGGTATGCAACCTTGGAGAGGCTACTCAACAGTTTTCCCACCTGAAGACACTACAAGTTGGAAGGATGGCCTACTCCCCGGACAATTGGGTCAACTCCTTTACTTGTCAACCGGTACACCAGAAAAGCCGTTCGACTAAGTAAAGGGGGGGCAGCTGTAGACCCCTAAAATTGTCCGGGTCGGAAATAAGACTCGAAGACTCTCGAAGACCGAAGGAAAGTCAGCCGGAAGGACCCCTGGAAGACCCTAGGATGACTCTTTGTAGGTCTAGAAGTCTTAGAGTAGCTTAGAATAAGGGTGTGTGAGGATTGGAGCTCAGTACACCCTCCTGGAGGTTCAGTACGGCCGTACTGAGCAATTTGAACTACAATACGGCCACACTGAAATCAATACGGCCGTACTGAAGTTTTTGAACTTCAGTACGGGCCGTACTAAATTCAGTACGGCCGTACTGTAGTTCAAAAACTCAGTACGGGCCGTAGTGAAATCAATACGGCCGTACTGAAGTTTTTGAACTTCAGTACGGGCGTACTAAATTCAATACGGCCGTACTGTAGTTCAAAAATTCAGTACGGGCCGTATTGACCTCCTAGGCCGTACTGCGCCTCTACCCTATATATAGGACGTCATTTGCACGTCATTCCACACTTTTCCAAGCATTTTGGACCCCCTGGATGAGTATTCTTGGGTTTTTGAGCTATTCTCTGCCCTAGAAATCTCTCTGAAAGCCAATCCGACGAAGTTCTTGAGTCACGAGCCATTAGCTTGAGATTCGAACGAGTCGAAGGGAAATCTCTTTGATTTCCATAGTAAAAATTTTGTTTTAGGGAAAGGAGCGAGCGAACTTGTAGAGGGAAGGAACGCCAAAAAGCTTCCTAATTCTTCTTGAATATATAAAAGCCCGCTTCGGAGGTTTCTTTCTAAATCCCTTCTTTTATCGCTTTCTTTTATTGCTTTCGATTGCTGCATTGCACGTTTAAAGTTTTCATCATGTAGATAATTTATCATTAATCGTTCTAATAAATAGGGGTAATTTAGTAATCTTAAGCTATTATTCATGAAATAATCCGTCATAGGGAACCCGAAAGGGGCGTTGTGGGGTGCTAACACCTTCCTCACGCGTAATCGACTCCCTTACCCAACTCTGGTTGTAATGGCCTAAGTTGATTTGCGAAATCAATTGCCTTAACTCTTTTTCCAATGTTTTGAGTAAAACATTGGTGGCGACTCCAAGAACCCTTTTACGAAAACCACTAATCCATGGAGGGTCCCGCTTGGGATTAACTTGGATTGGTGAATCATTTAATAAAATTGTTAGTTCGATGAGGTCTCAGTTTGAGAATAAGTCATCCTAACAATCCATCGTTTTTCAAAACTAAAAAGAGTCCAACCATCGTCGCGAATGCCGACGTCCGTTTCGGGTGGGTGGCGACAGGCCATATTTGGTGCGGACTCGGTTAGGGATGGTAAACAAAGGGAAAACCCACCATAAATTAGATCCTAAGAGCATAAACCGTCCTCGGGGTGGGCTGGGCAAGATAAAAGTAGACTAGGTTTGGTGCAATTTTGGGCAAGGATTATGAACAAAGGGAAAATTGGCTGGACAAGGGAAAGGGTAGGCCATATTTGGTGCAAATTCAAGCAAGGATGGTGAACAAAGGGAAAATCCACCAAAAATTAGCTCGTAAGAGCATAAACCGTCCCTCAGGTGGGTTGGGCAAGAAAGAAAGTAGGCTAGGTTTTGTGCAATTTTGGGCAAGGATGATGATCAAAGGGAAAATAGGCTAGAAAAGAGATAGGGTAAGGCATATTTGGTGCAAACTCGATCAAGGATGATAAACAAAAGGAAAACCCACCAAAAATTAGCTCAAAAGAGCATAAACCGTCCCTCGGGTGGGTTGGGAGAGATAGAAAATATGCTAGATTTGGTGCAATTTTGGGCAAGGATTATGAACTGAGGGAAAATGGGCTAGACAAGCGAAAGGGTAGGCTATTTGGTGCAAATTCGGTCAGCAATGGTAAACAAAGGGAAAACCCACCAAAAATTAGCTCGTAAGAGCATAAACCGTCCCTCGGGTGGGTTAGGCAAGGTAGAAACTAGGCTAGATTTGGTGCAATTTTGGGAAATAATGGTGATCAAAGGGAAAATGTGCTGGACGAGTTATAGGGTAAGGCATATTTGGTGCAAACTCGGTGATGGATGAAAAATGAAGAGAAAACCCACCAAAAATTAGCTCAAAAGAGCATAAACCGTCCCTCGGGTGGGTCAAGATGGCTAAAATGTGGCTAAACGAAGGCTGGATAGGCCAAAATATGGGTTAGAATGATGATAGAACGAATCTGGAGTTTTTCGAAAATTTTCAAAAAAATCGGCCGAAGTCGGTCGAATTTTCGGTTTGATTGATGAAAAATTTTGATTCAAAATTTTCCACGGGAGAACACAACGCAGGCTTAGAAATGCCCACGGAGTGTGAGGGAAAGGCCCCGTGGCTCGCCCAAACCAGCCAAGGTGCGCTGGGTTTCTGCTGAGACACACCCTCCCCCTATAATAGGCTAATATGCAAAAGTGAATTTTGTACAAGTAGATACCTTTTTTCTGAGCAAACATAAGTCCCTTTTTGGGAGCTACAGATCGAATTTTGATCTGATTTTTTGCAGTATTGTTTAGAAAAATCATATCTTTGTGCTCACCAAATTAGAGAATTTTTTGCCAAGGGAATATTTTTTAATAATTTTTTTAAGAAACGAAAATACGTAAATCAGGAAAAATAGAAAAACGTATCTAGGCATCGAATTTTGATCTGATTTTTTGCATGCACCCACATAATAATATAAATGACCTGTCCACCAAAAATCTCAGCCATCCTCCAAGGGATTGAATTTTAATGATTTTTTTACCAAAACATGGTAAAATCGGAAAAATGGTAAAAATGGAGGATGAAGGTCTATCACCCCCAAACCTTCCCAGCATACGTAGGCATGTTAGAAGAGATGTTTGATCCAAGAAGTGCTCAAAAAAAATTTGAATGGTTCATAGTTGGTGCATAGTGGTCGGTCACGGTGGGTCGTGGTGCAAATCTGGTGAGTCGTGACTCAATTTCTGACCGAGCCAGCCAAATTTTCTGACCGAGGGTGACTCAATTTCTGACCGAGAGTGACTCAAAAAATGACTGAGGCTGGCTCAATTTCTGACCGAGAGTGACTCAAAAAATGACCGAGGCTGGCTCAATTTCTTACCGAGAGTGACTCAAAAAATGACCGAGGCTGGTTCAATTTCTGACCGAGAGTGACTCAAATCATGATCGAGGCTGGCTCAATTTCTGACCGAGAGTGGCTCAATTTCTGACCGAGAGTGACT
>NC_138524.1:45344464-45349464 GCF_000230855.2 Cajanus cajan | reverse complement strand
TGATAACATGATTTATTATATGGCTTTAATAACTGTTGTATTTTTAAATTCACGCAATTGTTTGAAATAAAAACTGCACACAAACCTTTGCACACAACAGTTCCCTCTATACCCGGGGGCATGAGTGATTAACCATAGGGAGTGGATGTTAGTACGGCCGGTTGTCGAATGGGTCTATAGGTGCCCGTAGACCGTTGTCGGAAAACATCACTCAAGGTGATAACCATGAACTTGAGTCCGACGGTGCGTTGGAGCTTTCCATCGACCTACGATGAGAGGAATTGGGTCCCTATAATGGGGGCACCTTGGGGGCCTTGGACTGGTGAGAACAGTTAGAACCTACCTCGAATATGCACCATTTCTGCAGGAGACCCCTACCTCGTGATTCGCTCGTGACTGTTCGTGGATGAGTGAATTGTTTGTGCATTGTTTATGTGACATTGTATGAGCATACATTGCACTTTTAAACATACAACATTCTTTTTTTAAATAATAAGAATAAATAGAAATAAAGATCTTCTAGTACATGGTGTTAACATCTACCTTCATTGCATTCATATAGGTAGTTTCCCTTTTCACCCAAAAAATACAAAAAAGATACAAAATATCCAAAAGAAAAAAATATGTATTTATCCAAACCAAGCAATATCATGCATCATCTTAGGAAAATCCCAAAACATGATAATGCTTAGTTGAATAAACACTATGCATGCATATTCATCTCCATCATCTCATATCATGCATATAGATCATGGAGAGATCTAGGAGTCATTCGTTTCATACATCTCTCCTAGTAATTCATTAATAAACATTAATAAAAAGAAAGAAATAATCGATGCGTATGTTCAAAATGGATCGCACGCCGTTCGTTATCAAGTGTAAGCCAACAACCGCACCAAGCGAACACACGTCAACTCCGTTGTTGGTAATCAAGACGAACAAAGGGGAAGGTCCAACACCGTTAAGGATCACTGCTCCAAGACCTTTCCCCTACGAATCAAATAAGGCTGTGCCGTGGATATACGACATCCATTTTTCTGCCGACAGCGATTTCTCTAACATCGCTGGACTTGGGGGCAGGACTAGGAGTGGCAGGATCTACACTCCCGAAGATCTTCATGATAAAGCCCCCAAGAATAAAGAAAAAGAAGAAAAGAAAACCGAGGAAAAAGAATCCGAGGAGGAGACAGACGAGCTGTTAAAGTTTATCCGACAGAGCGAGTACTCCATCGTGGATCAACTTCATAGGACGCCAGCAAAGATTACGCTGTTGTCGTTGATCCTATGCTCCGAACCGCATCGGCAAGCTCTGTTGAAAGTCTTGAACGAGGCATACGTGTCGCACACTATCTCCCAAGACAAGTTTGAGGGGATTGTTAGTCACATCACGGCTAATGATCACCTCACTTTCACCGATGAAGAGATCCCCGCTGAGGGACCGAACCACAACAAGCCCTTGCACATCTCTGTAAAGTGCAAGGAGTATCACATCGCTAAAGTCTTGGTAGATAATGGATCTTCCTTGAACGTGTTGCCAAAAAGAACACTTGATCAAGTGGCAATCAAGGGAGTCCAAATGCGCCCGAGCAACATGATCGTTCGAGCTTTCGACGGGTCCAAAAGAGAAGTGGTGGGAGAAATCAATCTTCCGATCCAAATTGGGCCCACCATTTTCAATGTCGAATTCCAAGTGATGGACATTACTCCCGCATACAGCTGTCTCCTCGGCCGACCTTGGACTCATGATGCGAAAGCTGTTCCTTCTACGCTCCACCAGAAAGTCAAATTCACAGTGGGTGACAAGCTGGTGACTGTACAAGCTGAAGATGACATACTCATCAGCAAGCCATCTGCCATACCTTACGTGGATGCAGCAGAGGAAGCTCTAGAGACCGCCTTCCAAGCATTGGAAATCGCCAATGTCGAAACGTTTCCCCGAGAAATGAAGAAGGTAGCCTACATGCTCACCAAGAACGGATACTTGCCAGGACAAAGACTTGGCAAGGATTCCCAAGGAATTCCCGAGCTACCCGTTATCAAGGATAATCCGGGGAAACAAGGGTTAGGATACAACCCTAATAAAGATCAAAGGACGAAGAGGAACAAAGATCCTTCTCGACGTTCTTTAAGCCAGATCTTTAGGAAGGCCGGTTCACAAGCGTCAAGGCCGGTCGTCGTCATCAAGTGCTCTTCTCCTTCCGATAGGGATGTATAGACCTGATGACTATTAGAGATTACTCCTCGGGGACAGCCCGACCCCCGAGCCTCGATAGGGCACATGTTTCCGCTGCGATTATAATAAAATCATTCTTCATTATTTCTTATTGCTTCTTTTCTTGCTTGCAATAAAATTCTAAACCGCATTATGTAACCCTGTTTGAATAAACATAAATGAGGTTAAAATCATCTTAATAATCAATAAACCCGCATCATTTTTATGTGGAAGTGTGTGACAACTTGGAGCACCTTTCCTTGGCCTCAATAAGTGCCGTCATGGATAAAAAGAAATCCATTAAGGACAAAAATCCTAAAAAACAAAAAGCTCGGCAGGAAACCCAAAAAAGGAGCTGCGCAAAAATAAGAGCAAAAGACCCGCTAGGAATCCCACAAAAGGGTGACCTAGGCAAAAATTAGGGTTGCAAAAATAAACAAAAACAAAAGCCCGCTAAAACTCCACAAATGGGTGTTTTAGGCAAAAGTTAGGGCCGTCAAAAAAAGAAAAAAAAAACAAAATAAATCCATGATGGTACCATCGATTGAATTCAACAAGGGGCTCAAGAAAAGCTATCCAAGTTGTCAAAGCACAATCATTAATAACAAAGATGTGCTTAATCTCATAAGTGTTTAATCGAACAAACCTAAACACAATAAGCCTACCTTGGCCAGCCATTCTTACAAAAACAATTTTTTCAAAAATAAAATAATCCCCTCTAAAACACAAACTTTCGAAAAAAATACATCCTTTCCTTCTTTTCTCTCTTGTCCCAACAATTTTTTTTAATAATCTAGTGGAAACATGGAGATATAGTGGTCAATAGGAGGGTTGACACATCTTCTAAAGGAAGGGAAGGATCATTTGGTTGATGACACCAAATCTCAATGTAATATGCATCATTCCTCGGTTACAGAAATCGGCAGCGCACAGCCCGTTTAGAGGAATGGCAAAAATCCAAACAGAGAAACGCATCGGTTAATTCTTTTGAAAGATAAATCAAATAGAATTAGGTGCATCATACTGCATACATGCATACAGATGATAGGTGTACTGGAAGATCACTTATTCTCTGTTTATTGAAAAAACAAACAAAAAAACAAAAAAAAAAACAACAAAAAAACAAAAAAACAAAAAATATAAACTTCAGAAAAACAATGCGCCCGTACCATGTTCAGTACACCCGTACTAAAATGGGGGTTATGAACAAAATTTCAACTCAATACGGGCGTACTGAAATGGATACGGCCGTATTGGCCATAAAGAAATTTTCAAAGACCTCTTCATGAGGCAATCACATAAAATAGAAAAAATAGAAAAATTGCTTGTGTATGACAGCAGCAAACAAAATGCAAAGATTCAAAAATCAACAGCGTCATACAGAATAATTGAGCCTGGAGAGGCTCGCCGAAAGAATACTCTCTCAAAATAACTGAGCCTGGAGAGGCTCGCCGAAAGAATACTCTCTCAGAATAACTGAGCCTGGAGAGGCTTACTGAAATAATACTCTCACATAATAACTGAGCCTGGAGAGGCTCGCCGAAATAATACTCTCGCAGAATAATTGAGCCTGGAGAGGCTTGCCGAAATAATACTCTCTCAGAATAATTGAGCCTGGAGAGGCTCGCCAAAATAATACTCCTCAGATACATTTCTGTACAGAAAAAGCCAAAACTAACAAAAAAGGCAAAAATACAGAAAAAGCCAAAATCAACAAAAAAAGGCGAAATACAGAAAAAGCCAAAATCAACAAAAAGGCGAAATACAGAAAAAGCCAAAAACGACAAAAAAGGCAAAAGATTTAGAAAATCAATCGCCTCGTACAGAATAATTGAGCCTGGAGAGGCTTGCCGAAAGAATACTCTCACAAAATAACTGAGCCTGGAGAGGCTTGCCGAAACAATACTCCCACAGAATAATTGAGCCTGCAGAGGCTTGCCAAAATAATACTCCTTCAGAATAATTGAGCCTGGAGAGGCTTGCCGAAATAATACTCTCTCAAAATAACTGAGCCTGGAGAGGCTTGCCGAAATAATACTCTCTCAAAATAATTGAGCCTGGAGAGGCTCGCCGAAATAATACTCTCTCAGAATAACTGAGCCTGGAGAGGCTCGCAGAAATAATACTCCCCAGAGAAACCTCAACTCACGCTCTTGGACTCAAAATCCCCAGCAAGAGCTATCAAGCAAGATCGTCAAAGTCCCTAATGGAAACACGATCGCCCAAGAAGAATATCCAAGTCAAAGGACTTAAAAACTTCCTCAGTGAAGATAGCTCTTCAACTCAGCCGTTGAGTGAGGCTAAGCCTGCAGAGGCTTCCTAAATAATACTCTGGGATACATAAGATCCCACATTCCCCAGTCGCCTACTCAGAGGCATCCCTTCAAAAAGAGAAAAAATCAAAAAGATCAATAACCATTCCCCAAGAGGAATTCGGCATTCAGCCAATCATCAAACATCAAGATAATTCGCCTATTCAGAGGCACTCTTTCAAAAAAGAGAAAAAAATCGAAAAGATCAATAATCATTCCCCAAGCGGAATCCGGCTCTCAGCCTATCATTGAACATCAAGATGATCTGCCTAACAGAAGAGGCCAATCACAACCAATGACAAAATCCCCTGGCGGATAACAGCCTACACAGAGGCAACAAAATCCAAAAATTAAAAAGAGTTACCCGAATAAGGATAACCGGGATACTCCACCAACGTCCAAAGGACGTCAGCCAATCATAAGGCACTGCTCATCTCAGAAAGAGCATCTTCGTGTCTACACCCCAAGGAAACAGA
>NC_138524.1:45324464-45336964 GCF_000230855.2 Cajanus cajan | reverse complement strand
GATAGGGTAAGGCATATTTGGTGCAAACTCGATCAAGGATGATAAACAAAAGGAAAACCCACCAAAAATTAGCTCAAAAGAGCATAAACCGTCCCTCGGGTGGGTTGGGAGAGATACAAAATATGCTAGATTTGGTGCAATTTTGGGCAAGGATTATGAACTAAGGGAAAATGGGCTGGACAACCGAAAGGGTAGGCCATATTTGGTGCAAATTCGGTCAGCAATGGTAAACAAAGGGAAAACCCACCAAAAATTAGCTCGTAAGAGCATAAACCGTCCCTCGGGTGGGTTAGGCAAGGTAGAAACTAGGCTAGATTTGGTGAAATTTTGGGAAATAATGGTGATCAAAGGGAAAATGGGCTGGACGAGTTATAGGGTAAGGCATATTTGGTGCAAACTCGGTGATGGATGAAAAAAGAAGAGAAAACCCACCAAAAATTAGCTCAAAAGAGCATAAACCGTCCCTCGGGTGGGTCAAGATGGCTAAAATCTGGCTAAACGAAGGCTGGATAGGCCAAAATATGGGTTAGAATGATGATAGAACGAATCTGGAGTTTTTCGAAAATTTTCAAAAAAATCGGCCGAAGTCGGTCGAATTTTCGGTTTGATTGATGAAAAATTTTGATTCAAAATTTTGATCTGATTTTTTGCAGTATTGTTTAGAAAATTCATGTCTTTGTGCTCACCAAATTAGAGAATTTTTTGCCAAGGGAATATTTTTTAATAATTTTTTTAAGAAACGAAAATACGTAAATCCAGAAAAATAGAAAAACGTATCTAGGCATCGAATTTTGATCTGATTTTTTGCATGCACCCACATAATAATATAACTGACCTGTCCACCAAAAATCTCAGCCATCCTCCAAGGGATTGAATTTTAATGATTTTTTTACCAAAACATGGTAAAATCGGAAAAATGGTAAAAATGGAGGATGAAGGTCTTTCACCCCCAAACCTTCCCAGCATACTTAGGCATGTTAGAAGAGATGTTTGATCCAAGAAGTGCTCAAAAAAAATTTGAATGGTTCATAGTTGGTGCATAGTGGTCGGTCACGGTGGGTCGTGGTGCAAATCTGGTGGGTCGTGACTCAATTTCTGACCAGCCTTGGCTCAATTTCTGGTGGGTCGTGACTCAATTTCTGACCGAGCCAGCCAAATTTTCTGACCGAGGGTGACTCAATTTCTAACCGAGAGTGACTCAAAAAATGACCGAGGCTGGCTCAATTTCTGACCGAGAGTGACACAAATCATGACCGAGGCTGGCTCAATTTCTGACCGAGAGTGACTCAAAAAATGACCGAGGCTGGCTCAATTTCTGACCGAGAGTGACTCAAAAAATGACCGAGGCTGGTTCAATTTCTGACCGAGAGTGACTCAAATCATGACCGAGGCTGGCTCAATTTCTGACCGAGAGTGGCTCAATTTCTGACCGAGAGTGACTCAAATCATGACCGAGGCTGGCTCAATTTCTGACCGAGAGTGACTCAAAAAATGACCGAGGCTGGCTCAATTTCTGACCGAGAGTGACTCAAATCATGACCGAGGCTGGCTCAATTTCTGACCGAGAGTGACTCAAATTCTGACCGAGAGTGACTCAAATCATGACCGAGGCTGGCTCAATTTCTGACCGAGAGTGACTCAATTTCTGACCGAGGCTGGCTCAATTTCTGACCGAGAGAGGCTCAATTTCTGACCGAGAGTGACTCAAATCATGACCGAGGCTGGCTCAATTTCTAACCGAGAGTGACTCAATTTCTGACCGAGAGTGACTCAAATCATGACCGAGGCTGGCTCAATTTCTAACCGAGAGTGACTCAATTTCTGACCGAGGCTGGCTCAAAAAATGACCGAGAGTGGCTCAATTTCTGACCGAGAGTGACTCAAATCATGACCGAGCGTGGCTCAAATTCTGACCGAGAGTGACTTCAATCATGATCGAGTGTGGCTCAATTTTTCACCGAGAGTGACTCAATTTCTGACCGAGTTTCTAAAATCATGACCGAGCGTGGCTCAATTTCTGACCGAGGGTGACTAAAATTCTGACCGAGCGTGGCTCAAATTCTGACTGAGGGTGACTTGAGCATCATGACCCACGGGCCGAGGGTGACTTGAGCATCATGACCCGCGGGTGACTTGAGCACCATCAACCCACCAACAATAAGACTCCAACATGACTTGGAGGCACCGTCATGAACCCACCACGAATAAACCCACATCACTCGGGCGCCACCAACCCACGGATGACTTGGGCACCATCAACCCACCAACAATAAGACTCCAACATGACTTGGAGGCACCTTCATGGAACCCACAACTAAAACCACACAAGACTTGGCCACATTCAACCCACACAAGACTTGGCCACATTCAACCCACAGATGACTTGAGTATCATGAACCCACCACCAATAACCACACAAGTATTGGCGTCAACATGAACCCACCGACCATAACCCACATGACTTGGTGTAGACCCCTAAAATTGTTCGGGTCGGAAATAAGACTCGAAGACTCTCGAAGACCGAAGGAAAGTCAGCTGGAAGGACTCCTGGAAGACCCTGGGATGACTCTTTGTAGGTCTAGAAGTCTTAGAGTAGCTTAAAATAGGGATGTGTGAGGATTGGAGCTCAGTACACCCTCCTGGAGGTTCGGTACGGCCGTACTGAGCATTTTGAACTTCAATACGGCCACACTGAACTCAATACGGCCGTATTGAAGTTTTTGAACTACAATACAGCCACACTGAACTCAATACGGCCGTATTGAAGTTCAAAACACTTCAATACGGCCGTACCCAATTCAATACGGCCGTACTGTAGTTCAAAAACTCAGTACGGGCCGTATTGACCTCCTAGGCTGTACTGCGCCTCCCTCCTATATATAGGACGTCATTTGCACGTTTTCCCACACTTTTCCAAGCATTTTGGACCCCCTGGCTGAGTATTCTTGGGTTTTTGAGCTATTCTCTGCCCTAGAAACCTCTCTGAAAGCCGATCCGACGAAGTTCTTGAGTCACGAGCCATTTGCTTGAGATTCGAACGAGTCGAAGGGAAATCTCTTTGATTTCCATAGTAAAAATTTTATTTTAGGGGAAGAGCGAGCGAGCGTGTAGAGGGAAGGAATGCCAAAAAGCTTCCTAATTCTTCTTGATTATATAAAAGCCCGCTGCGGAGGTTTCTTTCCAAATCCCTTCTTTTATTGCTTTCTTTTATCGTTTTTGATTGCTGCATTGCACGTTTAATGCTTTCATCATGTAGATAATTTATCGTTAATCGTTTTAATAAATAGGGGTAATTTAATAATTTTACACTATTATTTATGAAATAATCTGTCATAGGGAACCCGAAAGGGGCGTTGTGGGGTGCTAACACCTTCCCCGCACGTAACCGACTCCCTTACCCAACTCTGGTTGTAATGGCCAAAGTTGATTTGCGAAATCAACTGCCTTATTTCTTTTTCCAATGTTTTGAGTAAAACATTGGTGGCGACTCCAAGAACCCCTTTTTACGAAAACCACTAATCCATGGAGGGTCCCGCTTGGGATTAACATGGATTGGTGAATCATTTAATAAAATTGTTAGTTCGACGAGGTCTCAGTTTGAGAATAAGTCGTTCTAACAATCCATCATTTTTCAAAACTAAAAAGAGAGTCCGACCATCGTCGCGAATGCCGACGTCCGTTCAGGGCGGGTGGCGACAGATGGCGACTCCACTGGGGAAGCCTCGAGAGTCAGTCCCATTTAGTGATGGATTATTTCTAAAATGATAGTTTAAAATTACTTCATTACCCCTCGCTTGTATTATAATATGCTTTATCTATGTGGCTTTTAATAACTGTTGTATGTTTAAATTTCGCAATTGTTTGAAATAAAAACTGCACACAAACCTTTGCACACAACAGTTCCCTCTATACCCGGGGCATGAGTGGAAAGCCATAGGGAGTGGATGTTAGTACGGCCGGTTGTCGAATGGGTCTATAGGTGCCCGTAGACCGTTGTCGGAAAACATCACTCAAGGTGATAACCATGAACTCAAGTCCGACAGTGCGTTGGAACTTTCCATTGACTTACGACGAGAGGAATTGGGTCCCTATAATGGGGGCACCTTGGGGGCCTTGGACCGGTGAGAACAGTTAGAACCTCCTTGAATATGCACTTTTCTGCAGGATACCCCTACCTCGTGATTCGCTCGTGACTGTTCGTGGATGAGTGAAATTGTTTGTGTATAGGTTTATGTGACATTGTTTGTGCATTAATAATAAACCTCGTGATAAGGTCGAAGAATAACCCCCATGCATGAAAAATATCATGACATGAGAGGAAAGACCATGTGTGGAAATATAATAAAAGTGAGGAGCATGTACATCATTACCAATAAGACATCATGCATCCTCATAACCATTCATTTTAGGCTCACCAATACCCTTGACACGAGTGAAAGAGACCCATGACTATCGAGATTCTCTGTTAGGGGAGAGATCATAAGTCAAGGAGGGTGGTAAACCTCCGTCTTAAAAAGGCAGCGCCTCAAAGATGAAGGGTTACCAAGCTCATGTCAAGAGTGTATTCATTCCATAAATAAACTAATTAGATTAAACATTCATTTTAGAAAGTGGCTGGTCATCTCTCTGTCCTCACGCGCGCGCAGAAACTCAAGAAAATGGACGCGTTGGAGGAACAAAATAAAAAGCTTACAGCCGAACTCTCACAGCTCAAGGAGCAAATGACGCAAATGATGGAACTCATGCGTCAAAATAATGTACACGGGGCTCACCACGATGACCATGAGTCCCATCATGAAGAGGAGCATGAGGAAGAGGAAGGGCCTCCGCAAGCTGCACCCCTTGGGGCGGGAATTACAATTAAAGAACCCGAGGTTTCAAAGGAGCAATTCCACGCTCTCGAGGACCGGCTGAGGGCTATGGAGGGGCATGATTTTGATATCAAAGATGCCGCCGACATGTGCTTAGTGAGGGACATCCAATTCCCTCCCAAATTTAAGGTACCCGATTTCCCGAAGTATGTGGGATCGACTTGCCCCAAAAGTCATCTCACCATGTATTGCCGAAAGATGGCTGCATATGCCACTAATGAAAAGCTCTTAATCCATTGCTTCCAAGAGAGCTTGGCTGACGCCGCACTCAACTGGTATATGCAGCTAGATGGGAATCAGGTGCGTACATGGAGGCAGTTGGCCGACGCATTTCTCAAGCGCTACAAGTATAACATCGACCTAACACCCGATAGGTCCGATCTTCAAGCCTTGAGTAAGAAAAACGATGAATCCTTTAAGGCGTACGCCCAACGATGGAGGGAGTTGGCGGCACAAATAGAGCCCCCGCTGTCGGATAAGGAGACGGTGTCCCTGTTTATCAACTCGTTGACCGGTCCCTATTATGACAAGATGATAGGGAACACGACAACGCTCTTCTCGGACATCTTCACTATTGGAGAAAGAGTGGAACAAGAGCTGAAAAGTGGGAAGCTAGCTAAGCCTTCCCAACCATTTGAAGCTAAGAAGACCTTTGGGAAGAAGAAGGAGGGAGGAGTCAACGCTGTAACTATTTCTTCATCTTCTTCCGCTTCGAAGTCAGGAAAGTCGCAGTACAACCCTGTGAAGAAGTTTGATAAACTTCCGACCACATATAGCGACCTCCTGCCGAAGCCGGTGGAAGCTCGTCTTCTAGCTTACATTCCACCAAGGAAAATTGATCCACCTTACCCCGAATGGTACAAGCCACAAGACAAATGTCTATACCATTCGGGGGCACCGGGGCATTCAACGGAGAACTGTAGATCTCTCAAATATAAGGTCCAAGATCTTATCGATGCGGGGTGGGTCACTTTTGATTCGGCAGCGCCCGACGTGAACACGAATCCTCTGCCGAAGCAGGAGTAGAGAGAAGATCAAGCCATGATAGGGCCCCTCCAAATTTTTATTTTCTTTGGGACTCATGATCAGTACCCGAGATCATGAGATCCTTTTCATGTAATAACGGTTTTTTACAGTTTTAATACATATCAATAAAGAGGCATTTTTCACACATCATTCTCTTATTTGTTCTTTTCTCTCCTTCTCTCATTTAACATTAATAATTCTAAACCAATAAACAGAACCAATAAAACAATTATGTCTGTGATTGTTCGCTCCGACCGGGATCCGAAAGTTGAGGATGAATGGGTTGAGTTGGACGGTGATGAGGAGACCATCTCTCCGGATCTGCAAAGACTGCTAGATCAAAAAGCTCGTCTACTCCAGCCGTATCAAGAGAAATTGGAGACCGTGAATTTGGGGCAAGGCCAAGAAATAAAAGAGGTCAACATTGGGACCCATATCAGCGATGAAATAAGGGCGCAATTGATCCAATTACTAAGGGAATACAAAGACGTATTTGCATGGTCGTACCGTGATATGCCCGGTTTGGACTCTAATATCGTCGAGCACAAGTTACCATTGAAAGAAGGGTTTCGACCCGTCAAACAAAAGCTTCGACGAATCAAGCCCGAGTGGTCTTTAAAGATCAAGGAGGAGGTCGAAAAGCAATTAGACGCGGGATTCTTGATTGTATCTCAGTATCCCGAATGGCTGGCTAACATTGTGCCAGTCATTAAAAAGAATGGAAAGGTTAGAGTTTGTGTTGACTACATGGATTTGAATCGTGCCAGTCCAAAGGACGATTTTCCCTTACCGCATATCGATACACTAGTGGACCGTACAGCCACGAACACACTCTATTCCTTCATGGATGGGTACTCTGGGTACAACCAAATCAAGATGAATGTGGAAGACCGCGAGAAAACTTCCTTCATTACACCCTGGGGCACTTTTTGCTACAGGGTGATGCCTTTTGGACTCAAAAATGCAGGTGCCACCTACCAACGAGCGATGGTGACGTTATTCCACGACATGATCCAAAAAGAAATTGAAGTGTACGTGGACGACATGATCGCAAAGTCGAAGGACGAAATGGACCACATCCAATATTTGAGAAAATTATTCAACCGGCTTCGCAAGTATCAGCTTAAGCTAAATCCGGCTAAGTGTACTTTCGGAGTTCGGTCGGGTAAGCTTCTCGGGTTCATCGTCAGTGAAAAAGGCATAGAGGTGGACCCCGATAAAGTAAAGGCAATAATGGAAATGCCTCCTCCTAAGACTGAGAAAGAGATAAGAGGATTCCTCGGCAGAGTGAACTATGTCGCAAGGTTCATCGCACAGTTGACTGACACGTGCAAACCGATATTCAAGCTGTTGCGCAAGAATCATTCCGAATCTTGGGATGAGGATTGTCAACAAGCTTTTGATAAGATCAAACAGTGCTTGGCCAATCCACCAGTATTGGTGCCACCTGTCGAGGGGAGACCGTTAATCCTTTATTTAACCGTGCTTGATGAGTCCATGGGAGTTGTGCTAGGACAACAAGATGAAACGGGAAAGAAAGAACGAGCCATCTACTACCTGAGCAAGAAATTTCTCGACTATGAAACTCGCTACACGCCATTAGAAAAGACGTGTTATGCGTTAGCATGGGCGACACAACGGCTCAGGCAGTATATGATTAGGCATACTACTTGGTTGGTTTCCAAAATGGATCCAATTAAGTACGTGTTCGAAAAACCTATAATCACTGGGAAGATTGCCCGATGGCAAGTACAGTTATCAGAATTCGACATCATACATGTCACACAAAAGGCCATCAAGGGCAGTACCCTAGCTGATTACCTAGCACACGGGCCGACCGACGACTACCAATCCCTTCAGGATGATTTCCCCGATGAGCAAATAATGAATCTACAACATGAGGAGCCTAAAGATGATGCGTGGACCATGTATTTCGATGGAGCCTCCAACATGCTTGGACGAGGGATTGGCACAGTGCTAATCTCTCCACAAGGAAAATACATTCCCGTAACGGCAAGACTCAACTTCGATTGTACAAACAACATGGCTGAATACGAGGCTTGCGCGTTGGGAATCCAAGCAGCCATCAACAATGGTATCCTAAAGCTCAAAGTGTTTGGTGATTCGGCCCTAGTCATCTATCAACTACGAGGTGATTGGGAAGTCCGAAATCCTAAATTGATACCATATGTTGAGCACATCAAAGATTTGACACATCTTTTCCAAAGTGTCGTCTTTGAATACATTCCAAGGGAGGAGAATCAGTTCGCCGACGCTCTTGCTACACTCTCGTCAATGTTCGCCTTGGATAGTGAGCATGAAATGCCTATCATCAATATCCGGCGGCACGATAAGCAAGCGTTCTGCCTTCTGATAGATGAAGCTGTCGATGATCATCCATGGTTCCATAACATCAAGCAGTATTTAACAAAAGGGGAATATCCTGACACGACCAGCGATAATGACAAGAAACATATCCGAAGAAGGGCCATGGGATTTCTGCTGGTCGGTGAAACCCTCTACAAGAAAAATTATGACTCGGTCTTGTTGAGATGTATAGACCAAGTCGAAGCTCAAAATATGAATAAAGAAGTACATGAGGGGGTTTTCGGTACCCATGTCCCCGGGCCTGCAATGGCTAAAAAGATCCTCAGGGCGGGATACTACTGGTCAACCATGGAAAGGGATTGTTACCAGTACGTGCGAAAATGCCATAAGTGTCAAGCGCACGCCGATAACATTCATGTCCCACCGACTCCACTCAACGTATTGGCTTCACCTTGGCCATTCTCAATGTGGGGCATGGATGTTATTGGACCCATCGAACCAAAAGCATCCAATGGACATAGGTTCATCCTTGTGTCCATTGACTACTTCACCAAATGGGTAGAAGCGGCATCGTATGCTCACGTGACCCGAAAGGTGGTAACATCCTTCATCAAGAAGGACATTATATGCAGATACGGTATTCCCGATAAAATCATCACTGATAATGGATCTAACTTGAATAACAAAATGGTGGAAGAACTGTGCCAAGAGTTCAAGATCCAACACCACAACTCTTCCCCATATCGGCCAAAGATGAATGGGGCAGTCGAGGCAGCCAATAAAAACATCAAGAAAATAGTGCAAAAGATGGTTGTCTCATTTAAAGACTGGCATGAGATGTTACCCTTCGCTCTTCATGGTTATAGGACTTCAGTACGCACATCTACAGGAGCTACTCCATTCTCCCTCGTCTATGGGATGGAGGCAGTTCTACCTGTCGAAGTCGAGATACCTTCTCTAAGGGTAATCATGGAAGCAAAACTTTCCGAGGCAGAATGGGTTCAAAGCCGATACGACCAGTTGAACCTTATTGAAGAAAAACGGCTGAACGCCATATGCCATGGTCAAGCCTATCAAAGGAAGATCAAAAAGGCTTTTGACAAGAAAGTCCACCCTCGAGTCTACCATGAGGGAGAGCTGGTAATGAAGAAGTCGCTACCAGCTCAAAAGGACAAAATCGGAAAGTGGGCCCCGAATTACGAAGGACCATACGTGGTGAAGCGAGCCTTCTCAGGAGGAGCATTGATCCTCACAGACATGGATGGAGAAGAACTTCGATACCCAGTCAACGCCGACGTGGTAAAGAAGTACTATGCTTGAAGACGTTGCTTGCATAAGCCCGCTAGGATGAAAACCCGAAAAGGGCGTCCTAGGCAAAAGTTAGGGCAAAATAAAAAGCCTGCCAGTACAAGGGTACTAGGAAAAATAAAGGCGAATCTATCCCCGCTAGGATACGTCCTAGGCAAAAATTAGAGGCAAAAGAATAAGACACAAAAACAAAGCAAGCAACGATCACTTGAATCGAAAACCGAAAGGCGGTTCAAGTGATTATCTTCTAGAAGCAAGCGTCTTGCAGTATCTACACTCCTGGCTCAGGCATCTCACCCGAAGCAATTAGGAGAACGTAAGAGCAGCAATTACAGACATAGTTGTTAAGCCTGATGTATATAGCCTACCCTGGCCAACCATTCTTCAGAAATTCCTTCTGTATATCTTTCTGTAAAAACATTTGTGAATATCAATAAAATATCTATTCATTTCTCTTCTCTCTTGACCATGTGATTATGCCTCTAAATTGGTGTTTCTTAAAAATTGTACGAAATTCCTTTAATAATCGGTCAATAAAGAAAATTGGAGGGGTTCCTATAAAATCCGTAATCTCCAGCGTAAAAGGCTCACAGAAATCCTCCCTCGCGTCAGAAATTCCTCCAAGAAGAAGAGGATAGGGAGAGCCATTCATTTTTCTAAAAACATTAACAAAATGATTAAAACTTGCATTTGTGCATCACACACACATTAGTTGCACATTCAAAGACCTTATCATGAGGCAATCGCATAAAATAGAAAAATAGGAAAAAACTGCTTGTGTATGACAGCAGCCAACAAAAAGGCAAAATCAGCAGAGAAAGGCAAAAATCAGAAAAAATCAACCGCATTGTACAAAACATCAACAACCATTCCCAAGCGGAATCCGGCACTCAGCCGAACACTAAACATCAAGACAATCTGCCTAACAGAAGAGGCCGATCAAGATCAACAGGACAGAATCCCCCAGCGGATGACAGCCTACACAGAGGCAACAAAACCAGAAAATCAAAAGAGTCACCCGAATAAGGATAACCGGGATACTCCACCAACGTCGAAAGGACGTCAGCCAATCATAAGGCATCGCTCACCTCAAAAGGAGCATCTTTGTGTCTACATCCCTAAGGAATCAAAAATTCCCCAGTGGGCACCAACTACGCAATGGAAAGTTGGGACACAAGAACCTATGAGTAACTGCACATCCCCTAGACGGATCCCTGCGTTATCCAGCCCTCAGCGGCATCAAAATCAAAAACAACCGTCAAAGCAGCATCATGGACTGTGGAGACAAAATCATCACAGAACCCTGGGGAGGGCAAACCGTAGACCCTGGAGAGGGCAAACTCACGTTACCGAGGTTGTCAGAAACATCGAGGTATGCACGAGCCTGGAGAGGCGACGACTAATACTCAGCTACCCCGTCGTCAGAAACAACGGAGGTATGCAACTGTCAAGGTTGTCAGAAACACCGAGACAGAGCCTGGAGAGGCGGTACTCAGCTACCCCGTTGTCAGAAACAATGGAGGTATGCAACTGCCAATGTTGTCAGAAACACAGAGGCAGAGCCTGGAGAGGCGGTACTCAGCCACCAACGTCGTCAGAAACACGGAGGTGTGCAACTGCTAACGTCGTCAGAAACACGGAGGCAGAGCCTGGAGAGGCGGTACTCAGCTACCGAGGTTGTCAGAAACACCGAGGTATGCACGAGCCTGGAGAGGCGACGACTAATACTCACCCTGGGGAGGGCAAACCGCAGACCCTGGAGAGGGCAAACTCACGCTACCGAGGTTGTCAGAAACATCGAGGTATGCACGAGCCTGGAGAGGCGACGACTAATACTCAGCTACCCCGTCGTCAGAAACAACGGAGGTATGCAACTGTCAAGGTTGTCAGAAACACCGAGACAGAGCCTGGAGAGGCGGTACTCAGCTACCCCGTTGTCAGAAACAATGGAGGTATGCAACTGCCAATGTTGTCAGAAACACAGAGGCAGAGCCTGGAGAGGCGGTACTCAGCCACCAACGTCGTCAGAAACACGGAGGTGTGCAACTGCTAACGTCGTCAGAAACACGGAGGCAGAGCCTGGAGAGGCGGTACTCAGCTACCGAGGTTGTCAGAAACACCGAGGTATGCACGAGCCTGGAGAGGCGACGACTAATACTCACCCTGGGGAGGGCAAACCGCAGACCCTGGAGAGGGCAAACTCACGCTACCGAGGTTGTCAGAAACATCGAGGTATGCACGAGCCTGGAGAGGCGACGACTAATACTCAGCTACCCCGTCGTCAGAAACAACGGAGGTATGCAACTGTCAAGGTTGTCAGAAACACCGAGACAGAGCCTGGAGAGGCGGTACTCAGCTACCCCGTCGTCAGAAACAACGGAGGTATGCAACTGCCAATGTTGTCAGAAACACAGAGGCAGACCCTGGAGAGGCGGTACTCAGCCACCAACGTCGTCAGAAACACGGAGGTGTGCAACTGCTAACGTCGTCAGAAACACGGACGCAGAGCCTGGAGAGGCGGTACTCAGCTACCGAGGTTGTCAGAAACACCGAGGTATGCACGAGCCTGGAGAGGCGACGACTAATACTCACCCTGGGGAGGGCAAACCGCAGACCCTGGAGAGGGCAAACTCACGCTACCGAAGTGACCAGAAGCGCGGAGGTATGCAACCCTGGAGAGGCTACTCAACGATTTTCCCGCCTGAAGACACTACAAGTCAGAAGGAGGGCTTACTCCCCGAACAATTGGGGCAACTCCTTTACTTGTCAACCGGTACACCAGAAAAGCCGTTCGACTAAGTAAAGGGGGGGCAGCTGTAGACCCCTAAAATTGTCCGGGTCGGAAATAAGACTCGAAGACTCTCGAAGACCGAAGGAAAGTCAGCTGGAAGGACTCCTGGAAGACCCTGGGATGACTCTTTGTAGGTCTAGAAGTCTTAGAGTAGCTTAAAATAGGGATGTGTGAGG
>NC_138524.1:45301964-45314464 GCF_000230855.2 Cajanus cajan | reverse complement strand
CCTCTCCAGGCTTTGCTTTGCTTGCTGCCCAAGCTGGAAGCTGTGAGTACCGCCTCTCCAGGCTTAGCTTCACTCTTTGTTCGAGCCGGAAGCTAAGTACCCTTGTGACGACGGTGAGCAGTGAGTACCTCCTTTCCAAAGATAGCTTCGCTCATTGCTCGAGTCGGAAGCTGCATACCTCCGTGTTTGTGACAACGGGGTAGCGTGAATATCTCCTTTCCAGGGATTTGTGATGATTTTGTCTCCACAGTCCACGATGCTGCTTCGACGTTTGTTTTTTTGATTTTTGTGCCACTGAGGGCTGGATAACGCAGGGATCCGTCTAGGGGATGTGCAGTTACTCATAGGTTCTTGTGTCCCAACTTTCCATTGCGTAGTTGGTGCCCACTGGGGAATTTCTGATTCCTTTGGGGTGCAGACACAAAGATGCTCTTTCTGATGTGAGCGGTGCCTTATGATTGGCTGACGTCCTTTCGACGTTGGTGGAGTATCCCGGTTATCCTTGTTCGGGTGTCTCTTTTGGTTTTCTGATTTTGCTGCCTCTGTGTAGGCTGTTATCCACTGGGGGATTTTGTCGTTGATTTTGATTAGCCTCTTCTGTTAGGCATATCGCCTTGATGTTCAATGATTGGCTGAGAGCCAGATTCCACTTGGGGAATGATTATTGATCTTTTTATGATTTTTCCTTTTGAAGGAGTGCCTCTTGAGTAGGCGATTGGGGATTTGGGGATCTTATGTATCCCAGAGTATTTTTTAGGAAGCCTCTGCAGGCTTAGCCTCACTCAACGTCTGAGTTGAAGAGCTATCTTCACTGAGGAAGTTTTAAAGTCCTTTGACTTGGATATTCTTCTTGGGCGATCGTGTTTCCATTAGGGACTTTGACGATCTTGCTTGATAGCTCTTGCTGGGGATTTTGAGTCCAAGAGCGTGAGTTGAGGTTTCTCTGGGGAGTATTATTTCTGCGAGCCTCTCCAGGCTCAATTATTCTTTGATGTGGAGGATGAGGAGTATTTTGGTAAGCCTCTCCAGGCTCAGTTATTCTGTACAAACTGTTGAGTATTGTTTCGGCAAGCCTCTCCAGGCTCGGTTATTCTGCGGGAGTATTATTTCGGCAAGCCTCTCCAGGCTCAGTTATTCTGTGCAATCTTTTTGTTGGATTTTCTATATCCTTGCCTTTTTCATTTTCGGCTTTTTCTGTATTTTGCCTTTTCTTCTGATTTGGCTTTTTCTATATTTTGCCTTTTTATGTTTTTGGCTTTTGCTGTACAGAAATGTCTCAGTTATTCTGAGAGAGTGTTATTTCGGCGAGCCTCTCTAGGCTCAGTTATTCTGAAAGAGTATTATTTCGGCAAGCCTCTCCAGGCTCAGTTATTCTGTATGACGCTGTTGATTTTCTGAATCTTTGCATTTTGTTTGCTGCTGTCATACACAAGCAATTTTTCTATTTTTTCTATTTTATGCAATTGCCTCATGATAAGGTCTTTAAATGTGCAATTAATATGTGTGATGCATGCAATACAATTTTTTATTTTTGTTCATTTATTTAGAAAAGTGAGTGGCTCTCCCTATCCTCTTCTTCTTGGAGGACTTTCTGTCATTGACGCGAGGGAGTATTTTTATGAGCCTTTATGCAGGAGATTTATGGATTTTATAGGAACCCCTCCAATTTTCTTTATTGACCGATTATTAAGGAATTTCATACAATTTTTTAGAAAAATCAATTTAGAGGCATAATCACATGGTCAAGAGAGAAAAGAAATGAATAGATATTTTATTAATATTCACAAGTGTTTTTACAGAAAGATATACAGAAGGAATTTTCTGAAGAATGGCTGGCCAGGGTGGGCTATTTATACATTTGGCTTAAACAATCATATCTGTAATTGTCGCTCTTCCCGTTCCCTTAATCGCTTCGGGTGAGATGCCTGAGCCAGGAGTGTAGATGTTGCAAGACGCTCGCTTCTAGAAGATAATCACTTGAACCGCCTTTTCGGTTTTCGATTCAAGTGATCGTTGCTTGCTTTACTTTTTGCGTCTTATTCTTTAGCCCCTAATTTTTGCCTAGGACATGTCCTAGCGGGGATAATTTTGCCTTTGTTTTGCCTTGTACCCTTGTACTGGCGGGCTTTTCGTTTTGCCCTAACTTTTGCCTAGGATGCCCTTTTTGGGTTTTCATCCTAGCGGGCTGATGCAAGCAACGTCTTCAAGCATAATACTTCTTTACCACGTCAGCGTTGACTGGGTATCGAAGTTCTTCTCCGTCCATGTCTGTGAGAATCAATGCTCCTCCGGAGAAGGCTCGCTTCACGACGTATGGTCCTTCGTAATTTGGGGCCCACTTTCCGATTTTGTCCTTTTGAGCTGGTAGCAATTTCTTCATCACCAGCTCTCCCTCATGGTAGATTCGAGGATGGACTTTCTTGTCAAAAGCCTTTTTGATCTTCCTTTGGTAGGCTTGACCATGGCATATGGCGTTCAGTCGCTTTTCTTCAATAAGGTTCAATTGGTCGTATCGGCTTTGAACCCATTCTGCCTCGGAAAGTTTTGCTTCCTTGATTACTCTCAGAGAAGGTATCTCGACTTCAACCGGCAGAACTGCCTCCATTCCATAAACAAGGGAAAATGGAGTAGCTCCTGTGGATGTACGTACTGAAGTCCTATAACCATGGAGAGCGAAGGGTAGCATCTCATGCCAGTCTTTGAATGAGACAACCATCTTTTGTACTATCTTCTTGATATTCTTATTGGCTGCCTCGACTGCCCCATTCATCTTTGGTCGATATGGGGAAGAGTTGTGGTGCTGAATTTTGAACTCTTTGCACAGTTCTTCCACCATCTTATTGTTCAAATTGGATCCATTATCAGTGATGATTTTGTCGGGAATACCGTATCTGCATATGATATTCTTTCTGATGAAGGATGTTACCACCTTTCGGGTCACATGAGCATACGATGCCGCTTCTACCCATTTGGTGAAATAGTCAATGGCCGCAAGGATGAACCTATGTCCATTGGATGCCTTTGGCTCGATGGGTCCAATAACATCCATGCCCCACATTGCGAATGGCCATGGTGAAGCCAACACATTGAGTGGCGTTGGTGGGACATGAATGTTGTCGGCGTATGCTTGACACTTGTGGCATTTCCGGACGTATTGGTAACAATCCCTTTCAATGGTCGACCAATAATATCCTGCTCTGAGGATTTTCTTAGCCATTGCAGGCCCGGGAATATGGGTACCGAAAACCCCCTCATGTGTTTCTTTGATTACATTTTGAGCTTCGACTTGGTCTATGCACCTCAACAAGACCGAGTCATAATTCTTTTTGTAGAGGGTTTCTCCAATCAACAAAAATCCCATGGCCCTTCTTCGAATATGCTTTTTATCATTATCGCTAGCCATATCAGGATATTCCCCTTTTGACAGATATTGTTTGATGTCATGGAACCATGGATGATCGTCAACAGCTTCATCTATCAGTAGGCAGAACGCTTGCTTATCGTGTCGCCGGATATTGATGATGGGCATTTCATGCTCCTTATCCAAGGCGAACATCGATGATAGTGTAGCAAGGGCGTCAGCGAACTGATTTTCCTCCCTTGGGATATATTCAAAGACGACATTTTGAAAGAATTGTGTCAGGTCTTTGATATGCTCAACATATGGTATCAGCTTAGGATTTCGGACTTCCCATTCACCTCGCAGTTGGTGGATGACTAAAGCCGAATCTCCAAATACTTTGAGCTTTAGGATACCATTGTTGATTGCTGCTTGGATTCCTAACGCGCAAGCCTCGTATTCGGCCATGTTATTTGTACAGTCGAAGTTGAGTCTTGCCGTTAAGGGGATATGCTTTCCTTGTGGGGAGATTAATACTGTTCCAATCCCCTGTCCAAGCATGTTGGAGGCTCCATCAAAATACATGGTCCACGTATCATCCTTAGGATCTTCATGTTGTAAATGCATTATATCCTCATCGGGGAAATCATCCTGAAGGGATTGATAGTCATTGGTCGGCCCGTGTGCTAGGTAATCAGCTAGGGTACTACCCTTGATGGCCTTTTGTGTGACATGTATGATGTCAAATTCTGATAATTGCACTTGCCATCGGGCAATCTTCCCAGTGATTATAGGTTTGTCGAACACGTACTTAATAGGGTCCATTTTGGAAACCAACCAAGTAGTATGCCTAATCATATACTGCCTGAGCCGTTGTGTTGCCCATGCTAACGCACAGCACGTCTTTTCTAGTGGCGTGTAGCGGGTTTCATAATCAAGGAATTTTTTGCTCAGGTAGTAGATGGCTTGTTCTTTCTTCTTTGTTTCATCTTGTTGTCCTAGCACAGCTCCCATGGACTCATCAAGTACCGTTAGATAGAGGATTAATGGTCTTCCCTCGACAGGTGGCACCAACACTGGTGGATTGGCCAAGCACTGTTTGATCTTATCGAAAGCTTGTTGACAATTTTCATCCCAAGATTCGGAATGATTTTTGCGCAACAGCTTGAATATTGGCTTGCACGTGTCAGTCAACTGTGCGATGAACCTTGCGACGTAGTTCACCCTGCCGAGGAATCCTCTAATTTCTTTCTCAGTTTTAGGAGGAGGCATTTCCATTATTGCCTTTACTTTATCGGGGTCCACCTCTATGCCTTTTTCACTGACGATGAACCCGAGAAGCTTACCCGACCGAACTCCGAAAGTACACTTAGCCGGGTTTAACTTAAGCTGATACTTACGAAGCCGATTGAATAATTTTCTCAAATATTGGATGTGGTCCATCTCGTCTTTTGACTTTGCGATCATGTCATCCACGTATACTTCAATTTCTTTGTGGATCATATCGTGGAATAGCGTCACCATCGCTCGTTGGTAGGTGGCACCCGCATTTTTAAGTCCAAAAGGCATCACCCTGTAGCAGAAAGTGCCCCAGGGTGTAATGAAAGAAGTTTTCTCGCGGTCTTCTATATTCATCTTGATTTGATTATACCCCGAGTATCCATCCATAAAGGAATAGAGTGTGTTTGTGGCGGTGTGATCCACAAGTGTATCGATGTGGGGCAAGGGAAAATCGTCCTTTGGACTGGCACGATTCAAATCCCTATAATCAACACACACTCTAACCTTCCCATTCTTTTTGATGACTGGCACAATGTTAGCCAGCCATTCGGGATACTGGGATACAACCAAGAATCCCGCGTCCAATTGTTTTTCTACCTCCTCCTTAATCTTTAAGGACCATTCGGGCTTGATTCGTCGAAGCTTTTGCTTAATGGGTCGAAACCCCTCTTTTAATGGCAACTTGTGTTCGACGATGTTGGAGTCCAAACCGGGCATATCATGGTACGACCATGCAAATACATCCTTGTATTCCCTCAATAGTTGGATCAATTGTGCCTTTATTTCATCACTGATACGGGTCCCAATGTTGACCTCTTGCGACTCTTGACCCTGCCCCAAATTTACGGTCTCCAATTTCTCTTGATATGGTTGGAGTAGACGAGCTTCTTGATCTAGCAGTCTTTGCAGATCCGGAGAGATGGTCTCCTCATCACTGTCCAACTCAACCCATTCATCCTCGGCTTTCGGATCCCGGTCAGAACGAGCAATCACAGACATAATTATTTATTGGTTCTGTTTAGGTTTAGAGTTTATTAATATTAATGAGAGAGAGAGAATAGAACAAAATGAGAGAATAATGTGTGAAAGATGCCTCTTTATTGATATATGTATGTAAAACTGTACAAAACCCTTTATTTACATGAAAAGGTCCTCATGATCTCGGGTACTGATCATGAGTCCCTAAAAGAAAAAAATATGGAGGGGCCCTATCATGGCTTGCCCTTCTCTCTACTCCTGCTGCGGTAGAGGATTCTTGCTTACGTCGGGCGCTGTCGAATCGAAAGTGACCCACCCAGCATCGATAAGGTCTTGGACCTTATACTTGAGAGCTCTGCAGTTCTCCGTTGAATGCCCTGGTGCCCCCGAATGGTATAGACATTTGTCTTGTGGATTGTACCAATCGGGGTAAGGTGGATTCACTTTCTTTGGTGGAATGTAAGCTATAAGACGCGCCTCCACTAGCTTCGGCAGGAGATCGCTATAAGTGGTCGGAAGTTTATCAAACTTCTTCACAGAGTTGTTTTGCGATTTGCCTGACTTCGAAGCGGAAGAAGATGGAGAAATGGTTACAGCGTTGACTCCTCCTTCTTTCTTCTTCCCGAAGGCCTTCTTAGCTTCATATGGTTGGGAAGGCTTAGCCAGCTTCCCACTTTTAAGTCCTTGTTCCACCCTTTCTCCAATGGTGATGATGTCCGAGAAGAGTGTCGTTGTGTTCCCTATCATTTTATCGTAATAGGGACCAGTCAACGAGTTGATGAATAAGGACACCGTCTCCTTATCCGACAGCGGGGGCTCTATCTGTGCCGCCAACTCCCTCCAACGTTGGGCGTACGCCTTGAAGGATTCATCGTTCTTTTTACTCAAGGCTTGAAGATCGGACCTATCGGGTGTTAGGTCGATGTTGTATTTATAGCGCTTGAGAAAGGCGTCGGCCAACTGCCTCCATGTATGTACTAGATTTCCATTTAGCTGCATATACCAGTTGAGTGCAGTTTCAGCCAAGCTCTCTTGAAAGCAGTGGATCAAGAGTTTTTCATTTGTGGCATATGCAGCCATCTTGCGACAGTACATGGTGAGATGACTTTTGGGGCAAGTCGATCCCACGTACTTTGGGAAATCCGGCACTTTAAATTTAGGAGGGAATTGAATGTCCCTCACTAAGCACATGTCAGCGGCATCTTTGATGTCAAAATCATGCCCCTCCATAGCCCTTAGCCGATCCTCGAGGGCGTGGAATTGTTCCTTTGATACTTCGGGCTCTTTAATCATAATTCCAGCCCCAAGGGGTACAGCGTGTGGAGGATCTTCTTCATGCTCTTCCTCCTCTCCCTCATGATGGGACCCATGATCACTGTGATGAGATCCATGGATGTTGTGATGACGCATGAGTTCCATCATTTGCGCCATTTGGTCTTTAAGTTGTGAAAGCTCGGTTGTGAGCTTTTTGTTTTGCTCCTCCAATGCTTCCATTTTCTTGATCTTCTTTGCGCGTGTGAGGACAGAGAGATGACCAGCCACTTTCTAAAATGTTTTAATCTAATTAGTTTATTTATGGGATGAATACGCTCTTGACATGAGCTTGATAACCCTCCATTTTTAAGGCGCTGCCTTTTTAAAACAGAGTGTTACCACCCTCCTTGACTTATGATCCCTCCACAACGGAGAAACTCGATAATTATGGGTCTCTTTTACTCATGTCAAGAGGTATTGGTGAACCTAGAATGCATGGTTTATGAGGATGCATGACATCTTTATTGGTAATGATGCACATGCTCCTCACTTTTATTATATTTTCACACATGGTCTTTCCTCTCATGTCATGTTTTTTTTTTTTTTTTTTTTTTTTTTGATGTATGGGGATTATTCTTTAGACCTTATCACGAGGTTATTTATTAATGCACAAACAATTGCACATAAGCATTTACACAAACAATTCACTCATCCACGAACAGTCACGAGCGAATCACGAGGTAGGGGTATCCTGCAGAAATGGTGCATATTCAAGGTAGGTTCTAACTGTTCTCACCAGTCCAAGGCCCCCAAGGTGCCCCCATTATAGGGACCCAATTCCTCTCATCGTAGGTCGATGGAAAGCTCCAACGCACCGTCGGACTCAAGTTCATGGTTATCACCTTGAGTGATGTTTTCCGACAACGGTCTACGGGCACCTATAGACCCATTCGACAACCGGCCGTACTAACATCCACTCCCTATGGTTAATCACTCATGCCCCCGGGTATAGAGGGAACTGTTGTGTGCAAAGGTTTGTGTGCAGTTTTTATTTCAAACAATTGCGTAAATTTAAAAAATACAACAGTTATTAAAGCCATATAATAAATCATGTTATCATACAAGCAAGGGGTAATAAAGTAATTTTAACTATTATTTGTTAAAAAAAATCTGTCACTAAATGGGATTGACTCTCGAAGCTTCCCCAGTGGAGTCGCCATCTGTCGCCACCGGCCCGAAACGGGCTTTCGGCATTCGCGAAGGATGATTGGACTCTTTTATTTGTTTAAAAATATGGATTGCCAGAATTTCTTATTCTCAAACTGAGACCTTGTCAAACGAGCAATTTTATTAAAAGGCTCACCAATCCATGTTAATCCCAAGCGGGACCCTCCATGGATTAGCGGTTTTCATAAAAGGAGGGTTCTTTGGAGTCGCCACCAATATTTTACTCAAAACATTGGAAAAAGGGATAAGGCAATCGATTCAAAAAACGACTTCGGCCATTACAACCAGAGTCGGGTAAGGGAGTCGGTTACGCGTGGGGAAGGTGTTAGCACCCCACAGCGCCCCTTTCGGGTTCCCTATGACAGATTATTTCTAAAATAATAGCGTAAAATTACTAAATTACCCCTATTTATTCTAAGCAATTATAAATTAACTATCTACATGATGACAGTTTAAATATGCACACAGAAAGCAGTAAAAGGAAGGATTTAAGAAGAAACCTTTGAAGCGTGCTTTTATATATTTCGTAAAACTGGGAAGCTTTTTGGCGTTCCCTCGCTCTACAAGCCCGCTCGCTCCCTCCTATAAAATTTTAACTATGGAAATCCGGAGGATTTCCCTTCGACTAGGTTCGATCCTCAAGCAAAATGGCTCGGGGCTCAAGAACTTCGTCGGATCAACTCTCCGAGTGATTTCTAGGGCAGAACACTGCTCAAAAACCCTAGAATACTCAAGGAGAGGGTTAAAACTGTGTGTAAAAGTGTGTTATGACGTCAAAATGACGCCATATTTATAGGGAACAGGCGCAATACGGGCTATGGAATCAATACGGCCGTATTGAAATTTTTGAACTTCAATACGGTCGTATTGAGTTCAATACGGCCGTATTGAAATTCAGAAATTTCAATGCGCCCGTATTGAGTTCACTGCGGCTGTATTGAAGCTTCAATACGGTCGTATTGATTTCAGTACGGCTGTATTGAAGTTTCAGAAACTTCAATACGCCGTATTGAGTTCACTGCGGCCGTGTTGAAGCTTCAATACGGCCGTATTAAGTTTAGTACGGCCGTATTGGGCTTCATTCCCTCCACTTCCTTATTTTAAGCTACTCTAAGACCTCTAAACCCACAGATAGCCATCCTATGGTCTTCTAGGAGTCCTTCTGGCTGACTTTCCTTCGATCTTTGAGGGTCTTCGAGTTTTATTTCCGACCCGGACAATTTTAGGGGTCTACAACTATAGGAAGAGGAGAATTAGCTTTGGGCCAATCAAAATACCGATTTCCGACAAAATGAACCCACCATCAACACCATCCAAAAGTTGAATGGGCAAAACCAAGCATGCAACCATCTCAAACCGAGGGGCCAAAATTCAACCAAAATGATCGCTTAGGCAATCAACCATATATATTTACCGAAAGGAACAAAATACAAGAAAGAAAGAAGGCTAGGTTTGGAGCAATTTTGAACAAAGGCGATGAACAAAGGGAAAATGGGAAGGACAAGTGACAGAGTAGGCCATATTTGGTGCAAATTCAGGCAAGGATGGTGAACAAAGGGAAAACCCACCCAAAATTAGCTCGCAAGAGCATAGACCGTCCCTCAGGTGGGTTGGGTAGGAAAGAAACTATGATAGGTATGGTGCAATTTTGGGCAAGGATGATGAACAAAGGGAAATTTGGCTGGGCAAGTGAAAGGGAAGGCCATATTTGGTGTAGACTCGATCAGGGATGGTAAACAAAAAGAAAACCCACCAAAAATTAGCTCGTAAGAACATAAGCCGTCCCTGGGGCGGGTTGGGTAGGAAAGAAAGTAGGATAGGTTTGGTGCAATTTTGGGCAAGTGAAAGGGCAGGCCATATTTGGTGCGGACTAGGTTAGGGATGGTAAACAAAGGGAAAACCCACCATAAATTAGATCCTAAGAGCATAAACCGTCCTTGGGGTGGGCTGGGCAAGATAAAAGTAGACTAGGTTTGGTGCAATTTTGGGCAAGGATTATGAACAAAGGGAAATTTGGCTGGACAAGGGAAAGGGTAGGCCATATTTGGTGCAAATTCAAGCAAGGATGGTGAACAAAGGGAAAATCCACCAAAAATTAGCTCGTAAGAGCATAAACCGTCCCTCAGGTGAGTTGGGCAAGAAAGAAAGTAGGCTAGGTTTTGTGCAATTTTGGGCACGGATGATGATCAAAGGGAAAATAGGCTAGAAAAGAGATAGGGTAAGGCATATTTGGTGCAAACTCGATCAAGGATGATAAACAAAAGGAAAACCCACCAAAAATTAGCTCAAAAGAGCATAAACCGTCCCTCGGGTGGGTTGGGAGAGATAGAAAATATGCTATATTTGGTGCAATTTTGGGCAAGGATTATGAACTGAGGGAAAATGGGCTGGACAAGCGAAAGGGTAGGCCATATTTGGTGCAAATTCGGTCAGCAATGGTAAACAAAGGGAAAACCCACCAAAAATTAGCTCGTAAGAGCATAAACCGTCCCTCGGGTGGGTTAGGCAAGGTAGAAACTAGGCTAGATTTGGTGCAATTTTGGGAAATAATGGTGATCAAAGGGAAAATGGGCTGGACGAGTTATAGGGTAAGTCATATTTGGTGCAAACTCGGCGATGGATGAAAAATGAAGAGAAAACCCACCAAAAATTAGCTCAAAAGAGCATAAACCGTCCCTCGGGTGGGTCAAGATGGCTAAAATCTGGCTAAACGAAGGCTGGATAGGCCAAAATATGGGTTAGAATGATGATAGAACGAATCTGGAGTTTTTCGAAAATTTTCAAAAAAATCGGCCGAAGTTGGTCGAATTTTCGGTTTGATTGATGAAAAATTTTGATTCAAAATTTGCCACGGGAGAACACAACGCAGGCTTAGAAATGCCCACAGAGTGTGAGGGAATGGCCCCATGGCTCGCCCAGACCAGCCAAGGTGCGCTGGGTTTCTGCTGAGACACACCCTCCCCCTATAATAGGCTAATATGCAAAAGTGAATTTTGTACAAGTAGATACTTTTTTTCTGAGCAGACATAAGTCCCTTTTTGGGAGCTACAGATCGAATTTTGATCTGATTTTTTGCAGTATTGTTTAGAAAAATCATATCTTTGTGCTCACCAAATTAGAGAATTTTTTGCCAAGGGAATATTTTTTAATAATTTTTTTAAGAAACGAAAATACGTAAATCCGGAAAAATAGAAAAACGTATCTAGGCATCGAATTTTGATCTGATTTTTTGCATGCACCCACATAATAATATAACTGACCTGTCCACCAAAAAGCTCAGCCATCCTCCAAGGGATTGAATTTTAATGATTTTTTTACCAAAACATGGTAAAATCGGAAAAATGGTAAAAATGGAGGATGAAGGTCTTTCACCCCCAAACCTTCCCAGCATACTTAGGCATGTTAGAAGAGATGTTTGATCCAAGAAGTGCTCAAAAAAAATTTGAATGGTTCATAGTTGGTGCATAGTGGTCGGTCACGGTGGGTCGTGGTGCAAATCTGGTGGGTCGTGACTCAATTTCTGACCGAGCCAGCCAAATTTTCTGACCGAGAGTGACTCAAAAAATGACCGAGCCTGGTTCAATTTCTGACCGAGAGTGACTCAAATCATGACCGAGGCTGGCTCAATTTCTGACCGAGAGTGACTCAAAAAATGACCGAGGCTGGCTCAATTTCTGACCGAGAGTGACTCAAATCATGACCGAGGCTGGCTCAATTTCTGACCGAGAGTGACTCAAAAAATGACCGAGGCTGGCTCAATTTCTGACCGAGAGTGACTCAAAAAATGACCGAGGCTGGTTCAATTTCTGACCGAGAGTGACTCAAATCATGACCGAGGCTGGCTCAATTTCTGACCGAGAGTGGCTCAATTTCTGACCGAGAGTGACTCAAATCATGACCGAGGCTGGCTCAATTTCTGACCGAGAGTGACTCGAAAAATGACCGAGGCTGGCTCAATTTCTGACCGAGAGTGACTCAAATCATGACCGAGGCTGGCTCAATTTCTGACCGAGAGTGACTCAAATTCTGACCGAGAGTGACTCAAATCATGACCGAGGCTGGCTCAATTTCTGACCGAGAGTAACTCAATTTCTAACCGAGGCTGGCTCAATTTCTGACCGAGAGTGGCTCAATTTCTGACCGAGAGTGACTCAAATCATGACCGAGGCTGGCTCAATTTCTGACCGAGAGTGACTCAATTTCTGACCGAGAGTGACTCAAATCATGACCGAGGCTGGCTCAATTTCTGACCGAGAGTGACTCAATTTCTGACCGAGGCTGGCTCAAAAAATGACCGAGAGTGGCTCAATTTCTGACCGAGAGTGACTCAATTTCTGACCGAGAGTGACTCAAATCATGACCGAGGCTGGCTCAATTTCTGACCGAGAGTGACTCAAATCATGACCGAGCGTGGCTCAAA
>NC_138524.1:45284464-45291964 GCF_000230855.2 Cajanus cajan | reverse complement strand
AGTAACACAACACTTGTGTACCAATAAATCACATGACCTGGGGGCACCACCAACCCACCAATAGTTACACAGCACTTGCGTACAAATAATCCGCACAAGAGTTGGGGCCACCATCAAAATCCACCAACAATAACACAACATCTGGGTACCAATAATCCATACAAGACTTGGGGCAGCATCAATCCACAAATAATCTATCACATGACTTGGGACACCGTCAAGGCACCAGTAATAACACACATGACTTGGGGGAACCATCAACAGACCAACAATAACTCACATGACTTGTGGAAGCCATCAACCCACCAATAATAACTCAAATGACTTGGGACACCATCAACCAGTCAATAATAACATGGATTGGGGCACCATCAAAATACACCAACAATAAATCACAACTTGGGGGCACCAACAAGAACTCCCATGACTTGGGGGCGCCATGAACCCCCCAACAATAAATCAGGTGACTTGGGAACCAATAATCCAGGTGACTTGGGACACCATCAACGAAACAGTAATAACACATGACTTGGGCACACCAACAATCCACCAAAGACTTAGGCAACAAACACGTGCCGCCAATCGCATAGTCATGTCCCTTCACAAAAAAAATTGCAACCTCAATATTAGGACATGCAAGTAACTTAGATATTATTTTAGGTGGGAGGGACGAATCAGAGCGACAAGGGCTGAATCTCAGTGGATCGTGGCAGCTGTCGCCACCGGCCCGAAACGGGCTTTCGGCGTTCGCGAAGGATGGTTGGACTCTTTTATTTGTTTAAAAATATGGATTGCTAGAATGACTTATTCTCAAACTGAGACCTCGTCAAACGAGCAATTTTATTAAAAGGCTCACCAATCCATGTTAATCCCAAGCGGGACCCTCCATGGATTAGCGGTTTTCATAAAAATGAAGGGTTCATGGAGTCGCCACCAATGTTTTACTCAAAACATTGGAAAAAGAAGTTTAAGGCAATCGATTCAAAAATCGACTTCGGCCATTACAACCAGAGTCGGGTAAGGGAGTCGGTTACGCGTGGGGAAGGTGTTAGCACCCCACAGCGCCCCTTTCGGGTTCCCTATGACAGATTATTTAAAAATAATAGTGCGAAATTACTAAAGTACCCCTATTTATTCTAAGAAATTATAAATTAACTATCTACATGATGACAGTTTAAATGTATACACACAGAAAGCGGTAAAAGAAGGGACTTTAAAGAGATAAACCTTTGAAGCGTGCTTTCTTATATATCTTGACAGAAATTGGGAAGCGTTTTGGCGTTCCCTCCCTCTACAAGACCGCTCGCTCCCTCCTATAAAATTTTAACTATGGAAATCCGGAGGATTTCCCTTCGACTAGGTTCGAGACTCAAGCAAATGGCTCGTGACTCAAGAACTTCGTCGGATCAACTCTCCGAGTGATTTCTAGGCAGAGCACTGCTCAAAAAAACCCAGAATACTCAAGAAGAGGGTTAAAACTCAGTGTAAAAGTGTCAAATGACGTCCAAATTACGCCATATTTATAGGGATGAGGCGCAATACGGCCTCTGGGGGTCAATACGGCCCGTATTGAGTTTTTGAACTACAATACGGCCGTATTGAATTCAATACGGCCGTATTGAAGTTCAAAAACCTCAATACGGCCGTATTGAAGTTCAGTGCAGCCGTATTGAGTTCAAAAACCTCAATACGGCCGTATTGAAGTTCAGTGCAGCCGTATTGAGTTCAGTGCAGCCGTATTGAAGTTCAGAAACTTCAATACGGCCGTACTGAACCCTTGGGAGGCCGTATTGGGCTTCATTCCCTCCACTTTCTTATTTTTTGCTACTCTAAGACCTCTAAACCTACAGATTGTCATCCTAGGGTCTTCCAGGGTCTTCCAGGAATCCTTCCGGCTGACTTTCCTTTGATCTTCGAGAGTCTTCGAGTTTTATTTCCGACCCGGACAATTTTAGGGGTCTACAGCTGCCCCCCCTTTACTTAGTCAAACGGCCTTTTTGTGTACCGGTTGATAAGTAAAGGAGTTGACCCAATTGTCCGGGTGATGTGCCAACCTTCTGACTTGTAGCGTCTTCCGGTGGAAAATTGTTGAGTAGCCTCTCCAGGTTGTTGCATACCTCGGCGCTTCTGACAACCTCGGTAACTAAGTTTACCCTCTCCAGGGTCAACTTCACTCGACGCCCGAGCTGTAAGTTGAAAACCAATGTGCCTCTGACGACGCTGATGGTTGAGTACTGTCTCTCCAGACCTTGAGTACCGTCTCTCCAGACTTTGAGTACTGTCTCTCCAGACCTTGAGTACCGTCTCTCCAGACTTTGTTTGAGTACCGTCTCTCCAGACCTTCTTTGAGTACCGTCTCTCCAGACTTTCTTTGAGTACCGTCTCTCCAGACTTTCTTTGAGTACCGTCTCTCCAGACTTTGAGTACCGTCTCTCCAGACCTTGTTTGAGTACTGTCTCTCCAGACTTTGTTTGAGTACCGTCTTTCCAGACTTTGTTTGAGTACCGTCTCTCCAGACCTTGTTTGAGTACCGTCTCTCCAGACCTTGTTTGAGTATCGTCTCTCCAGACTTTGTTTGAGTACCGTCTCTCCAGACCTTGTTTGAGTACCGTCTCTCCAGACCTTGTTTGAGTATCGTCTCTCCAGACTTTGTTTGAGTACTGTCTCTCCAGACTTTGTTTGAGTACCGTCTCTCCAGGCTTTGTTTGAGTACCGTCTCTCCAGACCTTGTGCATACCTCGGTGCTCTCGACAACTGGGTAGCTAAGTATTGCCTCTTAGGCTTTGAGATGATTTTGTCTTCACAGTCCACGATGCTGCTTCGACGGTTTTTATTTTTTTATTTTTGTGCCACTGAGGGCTGGATAACGCAGGGATCCATCTAGGGGATGTGCAGTTACTCATAGGTTCTTGTGTCCCAATTTTGCTTTGCGTAATTGGTGCCCATTGGGGAATTTCTGTTTCCTTGGGGTGTAGACACGAAGATGCTCTTCTTGAATTGAGCGATGCCTTATGATTGGCTGACGTCCTTTGACGTTGGTGGAGTATCCCGGTTATCCTTATTCGGGTGACTCTTTTTGATTTTTCTGATTTTGTTGCCTCTGCGTAGGCTGTTATCCGCTGGGGATTCTGTTGTGATGATTTTGTCTCCACAGTCCACGATGCTGCTTCGACGGTTTGTTTTTTGATTTTTGTGCCGCTGAGGGCTGGATAACGCAGGGATCCGTCTAGGGGATGTGCAGTTACTCATAGGTTCTTGTGCCCCAACTTGCATTGCATTGTTGGTACCCATGGGGAATTTCTGTTTCCTTGGGGTGTAGACACAGATGCTCTTCTTGAATTGAGCGATGCCTTATGTTTGGCTGACGTCCTTTGACGTTGGTGGAGTATCCCGGTTATCCTTATTCGGGTATCTCTTTTGGATTTTCTGATTTTTGCTGCCTCTGTGTAGGCTGTTATCCGCTGGGGGATTTTGTCGTTGATTTTGATTAGCCTCTTCTGTTAGGCGTATCGGCTTGACGTTCGATGTTTGGCTAAGAGCCGGATTCCACTTGGGGAATACTTATTGATATTTTTGATTTTCTCCTTTTGTAGGGGTGCCTCTTGAGTAGGCGACTGGGGATTTAGGGATCTTATGTATCCCAGAGTATTATTTAGGAAGCCTCTGCAGGCTTAGCCTCACTCAACGCTTGAGCTGGAGAGCTATCTTCACTGAGGAAGTTTAAGTCCTTTGACTTGGATATTCTGCTTGGGAGATCGTACTTCCATTGGGGATTTTGACGATCTTGCTTTGATAGTTCTCGCTGGGGATTTGTTCTGAGCGCGAGCTGAGGTTTCTCTGGGGAGTATTATTTCTGTGAGCCTCTCCAGGCTCAATTATTCTGTACGAGTATTATTTCGGCAAGCCTCTCCAGGCTCAGTTATTCTGAGAGTATTATTTCGGCAAGCCTCTCCAGGCTCAATTATTCTGTACGAGTATTATTTCGGCAAGCCTCTCCAGGCTCAATTATTCTGAGAGTATTATTTCGGCAAGCCTCTCCAGGCTCAATTATTCTGAGAGTATTATTTCGGCAAGCCTCTCCAGGCTCAGTTATTCTGTACGAGGCGATTGATTTTCTAAATCTTTTGCCTTTTTTGTCGTTTTTGGCTTTTTCTGTATTTTTTTGCCTTTTTTGTCATTTTTTGGCTTTTTCAGTATTTTTGCCTTTTCTGTTGATTTGCGGCTTTTTCTGTTGACCGCTGCCATACACAAGCAATTTTTCTATTTTTCTATTTTATGCAATTGCCTCACGATAAGGTCTTTGAATGTGCAACTAATGTGTGTGATGCACAAATGCAAGTTTTATTATTTAATGTTTTTAGAAAAATGAATGGCTCTCCCTATCCTCCTTTTCTTGGAGGAATTTCTGTCATCGACGTGAGGGAATATTTTTGTGAGCCTTTTATGCAGGAGATTATGGATTTTATAGGAACCCCTCCAATTTTTCTTTATTGACCGATTATTAAGGAATTTCATACAATTTTTTAGAAAAACCAATTTAGAGGCATAATCACATGGTCAAGAGAGAAAAGAAATGAATAGATATTTTATTAATATTCACAAGTGTTTTTACAGAAAGATATACAGAAGGAATTTTCTGAAGAATGGCTGGCCAGGGTAGGCTATATACATTTTTGGCTTAAACAATTATATCTGTAATTGTCGCTCTTCCCATTCCCTTAATCGCTTCGGGTGAGATGCCTGAGCCAGGAGTGTAGATGCTGCAAGACGCTCGCTTCTAGAAGATAATCACTTGAACCGCCTTTTGGTTTTCGATTCAAGTGACCGTTGCTTGCTTTTCTTTTACATCTTATTCTTTTGCCCCTAACTTTTGCCTAGGACGTATCCTAGCGGGGATAATTTTGCCTTTGTTTTGCCTAGTACCCTTGTACCGGCGGGCTTTTTGTTTTGCCCTAACTTTTGCCTAGGATGCCCTTTTTCGGGTTTTCATCCTAGCGGGCTTATGCAAGCAACGTCTTCAAGCATAGTACTTCTTTACCACGTCAGTGTTGACTGGGTATCGAAGTTCTTCTCTATCCATGTCTGTGAGGATCAATGCTCCTCCTGAGAAGGCTCGTTTTACCACGTATGGTCCTCCGTGATTTGGGGCCCACTTTCCGATTTTGTCCTTTCGAGTTGGTAGCAATTTCTTCATTACCGACTCTCCCTCATGGTAGACTCGAGGGTGGACTTTTCTTGTCAAAAGCCTTTTTGGTCTTCCTCTGATAGGCTTGACCATGGCATATGGCGTTCAGCCATTTTCCTTCAATGAGGTTCAACTGGTCATGCCGGCTTTGAACCTATTCTTCTTCGGAAAGTTTTGCTTCCATAATTACCCTTAGAGAAGGTATCTCGACTTCGATGGGTAGAACTGCCTCCATCCCATAAACGAGGGAGGATGGAGTAGCTCCTGCAGATGTATGTACTGAAGTCCTATAGCCATGAGGAGCGAAGGGTAACATCTCGTGCCAGTCTTTAAATGAGACAACCATCTTTTACACTATTTTCTTGATGTTCTTATTGGTTGCCTCGACTGCCCCATTCATCTTCGGCCGATATGGGGAAGAGTTATGGTGTTGGATCTTTGAATTCTTGGCACAGTTCTTCCCCCATTTTATTATTCAGATTAGATCCATTATCAGTGATGATTTATTTCTCCATGCTTCCACTAGATTATTCTAAAATCTTTTGGGACAAGAGAGAAGAGAAAGGAAAGATATTTTTGTTCTGAAGTTTGTGTTTTAGAGGGGATTTATTTTTCAAAAATGATTTTTGTAAGAATGGATGGCCAAGGTAGGCTTATGTGTTTAGACTTGTTTGATTAAACACTTATGAAGTTAAGAAATCTTTGTTGTGATTCGACAACTTGGATAGCTTCCCTTGAACCTTTCTTTTTGAATTCGGTTCATGGTACTATCATGGATTTCTTTTGTTGTTTTTATTGTCCTTATTTTTGCCTAAAACACCCTTTTGTGGCGTTTTAGCGGACCTTTGTTTTTGTTTATTTTGTAACCCTAACTTTTGCCTAGGTTACCCTTTCGTGGGATTCCTAGCGGGTCTTTTGCTCTTATTTTTGCGCAGTCCCCTTTTTGAGTTTCCTGCCGAGCTTCTTTTATTTTGAAAGATTTCTTTTTACCCATGATGGCACTTGTCAAGGCCAAGGGAAGGTGCTCCAAGTCGTCACACACACCTCCACATGAAAATGATGTGGGTTTATTATTATTAAGATGATTTTAACCTCATTCATGTTTATTCAAACAGGGTTAAAAATGATGTGGTTTAGAATTTTATTATAAGCAAGAAAAGAAGCAATGAAGAATGATTTTATTATAATCATAGTGGAAACATGTGTCCTTATTTCATCACTGATATGGGTCCCAATGTTGACCTCTTATATCTTTCGGCCATGCCCCAAATTTACAATCTCCAATTTCTCTTGACGAGCTTTTTAATCTAGCAATCTTTGCAGATCCGGAGAAATGGTCTCCTCATCACTGTCCAACTCAACCCATTTATCCTCAACTTTCGGATCCCGGTCAGAGCGAACAATTACAGACACAATTATTTTATTGGTTCTGTTTAGGTTTAGAATTATTAATGTTAATGAGGAAGGAGAGAAAAGAACAAAAAAGAGAGTAATGTGAAAATGCCTCTTTATTGATATGTATTAAAACTGTACAAAAACCCTTATTTACATGAAAAGGTTCTCATGATCTCGGGTACTGATCATGAGTCCCTAAAAGAGAAATATGAAGGGGCCCTATCGTGGCTTGTTCTTCTCTCTACTCCTGCTTTGGCAGAGGATTCTTGCTCACGTCGGGCGCTGTCGAATCGAAGGTGACCCACCCGGCATCAATAAGGTCTTGGACCTTGTATTTGAGAGCTAGGCATTTCTCTGTTGAATGCCCTGGTGCCCCCGAATGGTATAGACATTTGTCTTGTGGCTTGTACCAATCGGGGTAAGGTGGGTCGATCTTCCTTGGTGGAACATGAGCTAGAAGTTTGGCTTCTACTAGCTTCGGCAGGAGATCGCTATAAGTGGTCGGAAGTTTATCAAACTTCTTCACAGGGGTGAATTGCGATCTTCCCGACTTCGAAGTGGAAGTAGCCGAGGGTATGGTTATAGCATTGACGCCTCCCTCTTTCTTCTTCCCGAAGAACTTCTTAGCTTCATATGATTGGGAAGGCTTAGCCAGCTTCCCACTTTTAAGTCCTTGTTCCACTCTCTCCCCAATGGTGATGATGTCCGAGAAGAGTGTCGTTGTGTTCCTTATCATTTTATCGTAATAGGGACCAGTCAACGAGTTGATGAATAAGGACACCGTCTCCTTATCCGACAGCGGGGGCTCTATCTGTGCCGCCAACTCCCTCCATCGTTGGGCGTATGCCTTGAAAGATTCATCATTTTTCTTACTCAAGGCTTGAAGATCTGACCTATCGGGTGTTAGGTCGATGTTGTAT